>NW_025778599.1:0-30294 GCF_021130785.1 Homalodisca vitripennis
TTCCGGAATCTGGAATCGATATCCATCTGAAGAGATCCAAAACAGTACGGTATGACGAAGAAGCTCAAAAAGAAACTCTCTACATCGTTTTGACATCAAGAGACACCTGGGACTAGAAACAAATGTAGTCAAACGTTGAATTGGTTGGGGAGGTTGGGGAGAGTGTCTTCTCATTGTCTCATACAAGGAGTACCAATTGAGATAGCACTACGATATTTCTGAGACGATTCTTCAAATCATAAGTATTGAGGCAACCGAGTTTTTCATACATTTTACCGTTGAGTAATGAATGGGACTGTGGAAAGTGTGCACTAAGTGGGAAGGTTTGAAACTGGAGCTAAAGTTAAACATTCTTAATAAAAATTAAAACGTTTTTATTGCATATCATAAAGTTCATTTTTAATTTTCGATTTCTATTGTTATCATCAAAATTGGATATAAATATCCTTTAACCTTTAATGTAATAATTGTTATTAAGCCTAGTCACTACAACAAGTGAAATCAAAAGTTCAGAAATAATTCTAAAAAACATAGAAAATCGCTTAAACAACAACGTTTGTTTTTTGTCCAAACATTTAATAAAAAAAGGTATTTCTGAATTGCCATTGGCTGCCACGAGTACGTACAAATATTCCTAGTGTATTTCACGCGTGGTGTATATCAGAGACTCAATGTATACATAGTAAAATTGGTTTATACTGATATCCTTATGGTAGTTTAATACGTCATGTCATAAACTTTGAGGCTTTCGAAATTGACTGTATTTTCCGAATTATGAGAAAACAAATTCATGCGTAACTAATTCACGGAAAACGCTACAACTTATTTTTTGTTTTATAATAATTTTTTAGATTTTTGAGTATATTTTTGTATGTGCAGGATGTACTTTTTATGAAATGCAATATTAAAGTGTATGTCAAGAGGGGAATTTTTATTTTTTTTAGTATGAACATTTTTATTTGTTGGTTGTCTCAACAAATAATAGTTTTATATAAAACATTTCAAACTTCTAGCTTTAATTTTTTTTCTTTGTAAAACAAGTTTTTAATGTAAATCAATACAAACCTTAAAACGGGGCGGGACTAAAAAGCTCGATGCGTTTTGTTTAGAGCATGGTCTTTGTGGGAATATTTTGAGTTTGTCACGACCTCCAGAAAATAAACTTTTGAAGTATTTTGAATTAAATTCCAGATATAGCATCCATGCGTCGTCCAATAACACAAATATGGTACCATACAATTTCCATATTTATATTTATTAAATCTAAATAAATATAAAAACTCTTATTGGCCTTCCTTTTTTCAAGATACTTTTTTCTTCAATAATGAACTTGATAGTATAAAGGAATGGTAAAAATTAGTTGTATCTAGTTGTACAGAGCTACTGTATTATATAGGATCTTTTTTAACGAATAAAAGAAATTCATAGTTAATAAAACTAAAATAAATACCAAATCATCGATTTAAATCCTGTATTGGTTCATAGACAGTAGGACTGGAGTGCTTGAGGTTTGGTGCGAGAGAGAATGCAAAAGTGTAACTTTGCTTGTTCTAACCAAGGCGGGAAGTTTGTCCACTACCCAATGGGGAAACTACTGTTACCGCTCATAGATTAGTACGCTCTCAAGCGATTTTACTTATTGCCTTTGTTCATGTTTTTATCTGTAGTTTTAATTCAAACGGAATGGGGTATAATTATCATTAAAAAGAACACCATCATGAGGGGATATCATTTAAAATTTCAAAAAAGATTTTCCAACAGTAAGTTTTTTCTTATCTCTAACAATCGGGGGAGAGGGGGGGAGGGGTGGGTGTGGGGGATGAGGGGGAACATCACATTTGTGTATGATATATTTTGTAAAAAAAGGCAATGTGGTGAAAAAACATTTTAAATCATAATAATAAAATCTCTACCATATCACATTATATTTGCCTCCAGATAACATTTAGTAACATTCTGTAACTATTTTGCTCAGAATTCTCCAACAAAAGGACCAAACACAAAAATATGTTTTTTGTGTTATTGAAAACAATTCTCTACCTCTTGCCTTAAATCATGAACCAAAACTTTTAAATGTTCATCTTTTGAGGTGCCAGGAGTAACTTAAGACAACATCCCAAAAAAATGGGATACGAACAAAACTGCATTCAAGGAAACATCAGCATTCAAAATTCATGGTCTATACATGAAGAATTAAGGGATGGGAGTGTTGTCCTGTCATTTTCCATTTTACTCTATTGAGGTATATTTTAACCTCCACTCTTAAAGACTCGTGATAATATTCACAAACAATTTATTTGTAACTAAAAACTATTTTCAAAATACTTGATCCTGATCAAGTTTTTGGAAAAAATACAATTGATCAGGATCATGTTTTTGATCCTGATTCATTGTTTTTTGATCAGGGATCAAATAAAAAAAGGCAGAGTGATCAGAAACCAGAAAATACCACATTTTTAATGATTATATTACAACAACCCAGGTAACTCCGAATACCTTGTGTATTCAGCATATGATCACAGGTAAAAATTCTAAAAAACAACCAAAAACCATTATTCTTATTTGTAAACCTTATAACTTAATTTACAATCACTAATTCATAACTGTAATTATACAATAAATCTTACCATTTCCTCCCTTTTGCTATTTTTGTTAACGTAGGTATAGATTTCAATGGTTTTTTTTTGTTTTTTTTTTTTTTTTTTTTTTTTTTTAACAATATTAAAAAGAAAGAGTCTGATAGATTTTTTTTTTTCTTAACTATTACCTTTCAATTAGGCAACATTTCTCCCTGGCACATTGTATTATCACAGCTTAGCCAATAAAAGGATAATACAGGCGTTCTACCTTAGGGCCGCTTTGACAAAAGTGTCATATTTTCTTTGCCGTAGCACATTTCCCTGGCACTTGTATTATCACAGCTAGCCAATAAACGATGATACGGCGTCCCATTTCAGGTGCTTTAAATTAAAATGGAAACTCAATTCATGTTAGCTTTTTAGTTTGAAACATCAGGTCAATCTATATCGGTTCTAAATAACAAAAACAATTTTCTTGCTATTTAAAACATATTATAAATTCACGTTAAAGCTTAAGTTTTAAGTTAAAGTTAATTTTTATAAAATATATTGTTAAATATTAGGCTATGAAATGAGAACAAAGTGTAAATACTAGCAAAACAATTATTGATTGATTTAAATGAATTAGTAGCCTAAGATTTTGACTTTAATGTGGTGTACTACATATATAACAAATATCATTCAATTCGGCACCTGGTCTTCAGACATTCCAACTAATTTTTTCCAAGCTCAGCACTAACATTGCAAACGCTCTGGACACTGAGCAAAAATAATTAATTTTACTGTGCCTTTAATTCTACATTCAAACGCTTTTTTAACACAGCCTTAACTTATCATATCTATAATAGAGGTACAAAACTTAAAATGTAGGTGTTTAGCATGCCTTTATAACAATTGCTTTTTAAGGATAATCCTAGAATAAAGACGTATGGAATCGTAGAAGCTAAGCATGCTGATGACGAAAAGTTATATTTTCATGTAACGCTGTGGCATTAGTAGTTGTAAAAATGCATTCTCATGCACTGCGACGGAAGGGAGTGCCTATTTTGTTAAAAGAAGCGAGGTAGAATTGCGACGAGCGTGAGTTTGTTAGTGTATAATAATAATAATACCTTTATTGCATTTTAAACAACTTCTGACATTGTATTGCAATTGTCAATCTCAAACATTGTGTTATAAAACCACGTAACACATTTTCAATCAGTCAGACATACATTTTTAAACATTCATAAAGACACATTCATTCCGACATCAGATCCAGCTGTTGAATTTTGATTTTAAATATCCCAGCGGCTCATAATGAATTCTTCAACAGAGTAAAACGCTTTAGACACCAGAAGGCGCTTGATATGAGTTTTAAATTGATTTGTGTTGTTTGAATTTTTCATACTTTCGGGGATCGTTTTGATTAGTCTGACAACCAACTTGTTGCGGGAGGTGTTGAGACAACGTCAGTCTTTGTTGCTGTGTTCTGAAGTTGTCTCTGCCTCTGGTTTCATATTGGTGAACTTCCCTCCCACGAACCAAGATACACTTGGAGAAGCAGTACATGATCACCTCAGAAATATAGAGGAAGGGTAAAGTCAGCACTCCCAACTCCCTGAAAGATTCCTTGCAAGACTCTCTAAAGTTTAACTTTCCAATTACTCTTACAGCTTTTTTTTTGGAGTTTAAAAAAATAGCTCCATTTTGCTTTTGGAACAACCTCCCCAGAGTCTTATTCCATACGCTAAATGTGCATGGATAAGGCCATAATAAGCCATCTTTAAGACTCTTGGGGAACAGTAAATTGCTAGTTTTCGCAATGCGAATATGCCTGAGGAAGCTTTAAGCACATATTTTATCTCCATGATCGTTCCAGGTCAGTCCCCTATCAAGGAGCATTCCCATGAACGTCATGTAATTAGTTTTCTCCAAAAGGTCCTCATCCACAAAAACAGCAGGCTGCTCTGCATCTGACTGTCGGAGAGAGAAATGAACAAGTTTTGATTTCGACTGGTTGGTTTTCAAGTGTCTTAGCGGAAGCCCGATAATTTAAACCGATCTTACAACACATTGCTTTATCGAAAAGATTAGTTCTCATTTATTGAGTAACTCTTAAAGTTCACAGACATAGACTTAGAATTTTCATGTTATTAATCTTTTATTAAATTACAGTACGGCAAACCATGGACAAACCTTTCGTCAGAAGGCATAACGAATTCTTGTATCGTGCTATCTGGCAGATAAAAAAAAATTCTATATCTTTGAAAGTCCTATACTGTGCAAATCTTTAATCCCTTTCCATTTGTAAATCTTATTCTCTCCTGGGCACGAATTTTTTCAATTTAGTATTGTTTGTAATCTTTGTATTCTACAAACCTATCACCTCCCCTGAGCCTGACTTAAACTCTGAAGTTTTATTGTTACGCTTGTGTATCTGTCTATCATTAAGATCACGCTTATAATTATTACAGGCTCTTTACAAAAAGTAGAATGGAGAAGTCGAGTTTTTTGCAAGAGTGAATAGTTAAAGACTAAAGGCAGTAACAAACCTATTGAAATAGATTCTTTCGCGATTACTGTAAATCTTGATTTAATAGAATACAAATAATTTGTCACAAACCGTTGCATGGTAGAAACTTAAACACAGAGAGACAGCTTGCTTGTGCCACTGGAATCGGGCACACCGCAACATGGAGTGGCATTGCTTTTTACCAACATAGAGAAAAATCTATGAATTTCAAGAGGATGTGGAATGTACATTCTGAGGAATGATGTTTGTATCATGCCAAGTTGTTTAATGAGAAATACGCGGAGACCTAGGCCAAAATGTCTTCCATATTACAATTGTGGATGTTGTATGTATAAACTTTAAGCAATTTTGGACGGTTTGAGCGTTTTCCGATATAATAGCTAACCCAGGTTTCAATGCTCGTTGAAATTTGAGGATATATCAATAGGAAAACAAATGTTTTTCGCGAAGCTAATCTGTATGTCTTATAACTACAAGGAAATCAGTTAAATAATTAATTTATTGTTTATCTGATAGTCCGGAGACCCGGAGCCTACAAACTTTACACAGAACCGTTAGAAATGTCTAATGGAACCATTGAATTTGACATAAGTATAAACATTTTATAAGTCAAAGATCGATTAAGAACAATTAATGACATTACTTTTGATCGCAACGGTGGTGATCTAGGGCTATAGAAGTCTTATATGAATTGATTAGATAAAAACTAGTATAAGAAACCCATTTCAAAAATTCTCATTGAGTATTAGATGAGTAAAATTTGTAGTGTATCAGGTCCAATACCTTATAATACACAATTAACTTGGACATACGCTACACTGTTAGATCTAGTGACCATTAGACTGGATTAAATTTTTATTTAAATTCAATGAGGTTGGATGATAAATTTTAATTAACGATGTTATTTTAATGAACGCTATTGAATTAAATGGAAGATGATATAATTTTCATCACAGCAGATAAGAGTGTCTTATAAATGTTTTGGAGGGCAATCTTTCTTAGATATTTTTGCCTAGATACTGTTGTTAACATACAATATTTTAATATATCTTTGTTGTTTATTATTTGATAAAAGAAAAGTCACAAGTATCCATTAATTTTATTTTTTTCACACGATAAATTTCGACGTCAATGATCTTATCCATCGTCAGGCATGAATCAACAATTTGAAATAATATTTTACAATTAAAAACATTTATTAGATATTTCTTGTGTATGATATATTAAATTTGGCCTCGTATTTATTAAAAAGGCATCGCTACTCTGAGGTAATACGTGTTTAAAATATTGTGTTTTTGTAATATGTTTGATTATAATTTACTTATTTAGTTAAATATATAATTTAACTCTTAAACTAGAGACAACGAGAATAAAATTTGTAAGATATATTTGAAGATAGGGAAGAGGAGTTTAGTAATCCAGGTACATTTGCAGGACGGCAATACATTATACAGCACATCTGCATAAACAAAGATAAGACAGGCAGACAAGGTAGGGTCTGGTTAGTGTACGTAAACAGCTTGTAAACCCCACAGCTTTGTGAACCAAATGGTCTCGCTATTCCTCTTGCTAAATAATTCTTAAAGTTTAGTTCATAAACTATTGAAACAACACAACAAAATAAAAATGTATGAAGATGCAGCGTGACATCTTTAAACACTCATACACTGCCTATGTCCTTAACCATGATTAAAAATAAAACAATGATAAATCCAAGAAAGTTAAGACAATTATAGTTTTCATATCTAGAGCAAATATTGGATATAGATTGAAGCAACGGAAAAATATGACGTTCAAATATATATATAATTTAAATATAAACATGGAATCACAAAAATAACCTACTGGTAGTCGAACCCCGAATTTATTGAAATAAAATAAGGTTATGGCCATTTATGCTAATTCACTGTGTGTGTGTATATATATATATAAATATTTATATATATAAATATATACATTTACCCGGCAAGTGAGAGATCCGGGTTCGACTCCCGGCTGAGCAAGTACTTTTTGTGATTCAATGTTTATTGAAATTAAATTAGGCTATTGCCACTTATAAAAAAATGTTGTAAAACTAAAAAAGTCATTTGACAGGTATTTGGTCTCCTGATCATATATTAGTTTGGTTATTTAAACGCATATGTGACAGATACGGGCAAATACAATATAATTGAATCGTAAAAAGTAAGGGCTCTGTGGTGTAATGGTAGCACATTCACCCGGCAAGTGAGAGATTTGGGTTCGGCTCCCGGCGGAGCAAGTACTTTTTGTGACTCAATGTTTATTGTAATTATCATATATAAATACATATATATATATATATATAATATATATATAGTAAAGGATAACTGTCTATAAGGTGAAACCAAAGTTTATTAAATCAGTTACGGAATATTTTAGTTTGTTTAGATCAGTAGTATAATTTAGTGTTCATTTTACAAAAACTCAGATTTTAACACCGTAAAATCTTTTAATTTAAAGGTTATAATAAAATTATCAGCGAAATAAACGTTAGTAATTATAGATTTTTAACTAAACACGTAACACATTACTGATCATATACATGTAACTAATAATTTATAATCAATTTCAGTATGTTTTAGATTCATTATTTCGTAGAAACATAATATTAAACTTGTATTAATGGTTTTTGTAATCACAGTAGCTAGGCCAATGACAAACTAAACTAAGATTACTCTAGGTTCTTTAAAGTTTCAGTATTTTATGGTTAAACTTAAGTTTTTACTATCCACTGCCTTTTAACTGCAAATGGTAATCTTCCATATTTAAAGTATGGACAAACTTTATATGCCACAAGAAACTTTTAAATTGCTTTCTGTTTTAACGTTCTCTTTTAGTCTTTAGTCAATAATTTAGTAGATTGTTATATTTTTCACGTTTATATAAAATTCATTGTATTCCTTGATTGTGAGTGTAAATGATTAATTGATTTATGTGCGAACAATCAATTTCGTAGGTAGGTTTTTAGCAAAAAAAGTCACAAGTCATATGTATGTAGATGACAAGGGTTATGCTGCCTGTCATATACGAAGTGATTATTTAAAACTGTTACTAATCAATTTTACAATATATACGAAACCGTGTATCAAATTAACAAATCAGCATTCAGTAATCATGATTAGTTATTTATAATAATGTTTTAAAAATTTTAGATTATTTTTAAAACGATCTACAAAGAAAGTGAAATAAATTAAATAATGCCCTGGATTATTTACCTCAATTATTTAGTTAAAAATATATCACAATACACAAGATAAAAAATTCAACAATAAAATATAAAAATAATATCAAATTTAACGTATTATAAGAGTGTATCTATAGGTATTTATTAGGTTTTATGCTTTGTCTGATCGAAGCCCATTATAGTGGAATTCCTAGGGGATACCAATAGTCCGTGGTTTTGCCATGTATTACCCATCTTTATTTGCTTACCAGGTTTAATTAGTGTATGTAAGACACATTCCAGATACAGGTTGACACAGTAACTGGACTCCCCTAATAAATAGTACGTAAATCATAGTTTTCTGATTCTTGTAATAACTTGTTTTATGATTTTATAAGTAAGTATGACAAAGTAAGTAGTGGATGGACTTTTTATCTGCCTTAGAATAATTTTAAAATTTATTTTAAACTATGGAGTTATATTAAATTTAAAATTTAATTGCCTACTAAATTTTATAGATTGACATTAAAGGCCTCTGGTTGATAGTCATTACAAATGCCAATATAATTTTTTTAATTGAAATGGTTTAAATTGAATTGACACCTTTGTGGGTTTAATATGGATCTGTGGTGGTAATATATTTTCACCTTGGAATGGGCCATTTAAAATTGCGGCTTTTACAATATTTTTCACTAACTTTTTAATACCTAATCTCTTGACGTTGCACAACCGTTGTTTGCTTAAGATATAAAATAACTGGAGATCCAACGTTTAACTGTAAATTATGCGGTGGCATGCTTGGTAAATCTAATGTTTAAAAAGTTTAAAAGTTTCTTAGTTTAAAAACTAAAATTAACAAATATTCGGGTTATGTTTGATAGAGTTCTAAGTAATTATAACAAAATTCCTTTGTTCCTTTTGTGTTTTTAAAAGGAATAATAGAAAGAAAACCACTAGATTATTTAAAACGCTTTATTATAGAATTGAAATTTTATAAAATAACAGTTAACGAATATATTTACATCAGCCTACGGGCGTTTGAAAAGCGATTGAACTTCTAGGTCGTTGAGTGATTTCCTCTTTCTTGATCTGATGAAGAGATCGCGGTAGTGTGGTAAAACTCTTACAGCCGATATATCAAGCGAGTTTCCTGGAATAAATAAATAGTCGACATTAAACAATGATGAATAATGAAATTGAATAGCAAACAGGTGCCTTACCGACAAAACGAGGATATTCTTGAAAAGTGTTTTTGATAATCATCACCGAAGGCCTGTTACTTAGTAAACCATCGCGGTTTCTTCCACTGTTGTCCACCATAATAGCAGCGAGGCGCTTCGTCCTCAGATGTCTCAAATAACGCCTTATCCTGTGTCGGATAGTCCTTGTCACTCTTGCAGATTTTCAACCAACTCCTGCTCACACATCCCGCATTCAAGAGATCTTTTTTCTGGAAGCAGCCTAGAATGAAAGAGAAATTTATGTAAATTGTTTGACAAAAGAAACACTCAGTGATAAATGTATTGTAATAGTTCACATGTAAACTGTTCAGTGTTAATGTAATGGAGACTTACCTTAAGACTTCAACCGCCATCTCAGATGGTAGCCACGAGAGCATATCAAATGAATCTGGTTGTAAAATATTGACGGCTAAAAACTCGAGAAGAGAATATAAGCTGGCAATTTTCTAACTAACTAACGTCCTCACTGGTTCACTGTTTGAAGCCATACTGAAGTGAATCACCTAAACGTTTACCACTTGGGCCAGCCGTGACGAAGGAACTCGGTCGGCCGTGATGTTTACAATTTGTTACCGCAATTTTATCATACTATTTAGTAGATTACATCTAAATAGTTCTCACCTTGATATTATATAGTATCCTGTTCCAAAAACGAAATCAATGCCGTCTCAATTTCTTTGAATTTAACCAATGGGAAGATACCAGAAACAACATGGTTGCCACCCGAAAATTCATTGGTCTAGGCCTTAGTTCTTTTTAATGATATACAACGTCAAGATATAGGTTTTTTGTATACGTGTTTTTAAAAGGAAAATAATGACATAAAAATTCTCATTCTATTCTGCGGGAACAACACATGCATCAAGGCAAATTAATGTTTTAGAGTGAACAACCTGGAGTGGTGCCATTAGCGATTTCGCTGAGCGCTCTTCTACGTATCGTATTTCACACGTCTGCTCTGTACTCTATAGTCTTAGTGTTCTACACAAGATTAATGTACTGGTACACTTAGTGCAGTGCATTCAATGTATAGAGTACGCATAGTTGTAGATCCTTTAAAACTGTACTTGTTTTTGTATCTAAACTTTTAATTACTAAAACAAAGATACACTTTTCATAGAATAAATAGATAATAAAGATTAACATTTTAAACAATCCTGAATTTGTTTATAGAAATATTTTCCTAGCCATTAGGTGTATCTCCCACAAGAGCAATAGATGGAGTGCTCGACGTAGGTCCAAGGGTATCGTAGCAATAGAAACCTCTGCAAGAACAGTGGATAAACAATCATCTCTGCAAAGGCAAAGGTTTTTGTCGATCTATTTCTTGATTCAGTGTCAGCATGTAAACTATAACAAAAAACCACGCCATATGAATTTAATGAATCGTTAAATAGAAATAGTTCTTTACATTTTACACAGAATTGAATAAAACTATTAACGTTCGGGGAATTAAAAAGGTTTTAAAACTAATTAAACATTGTTAGTTACGTTTTTAATTTTGTGTCAAAAATTTGAATGTAAATTTTTGAATTTAGATGCAATTTTAGGAAATTTAAACTCGTTGGATTTGTTATGGCAAAAGAAAATAATGCTTATTTGGAGAAACTGGAGACAAACCTGCGACAGAATTTGTGGCAAATCAATTTCAAAACTAAATTCCCCATCACTACTTTTCACCAATATTAGGAATAATTTATAACCCGTATTATATATAAGATTTTATTTCTCTTTAACCGAAAACCAATTTGTGTCTTTATGTGAACACAACCTACTATTATGTGAAATCAATAGAACATTAAAGAGTTTTGGTTTCTTCTAAGAAAGAAATTATCAATATCCAGCCCACAAGTTATGATTTATATTTAAGTGTTTATATCCTGTAGCTATATTAGACTGTATACAAAATGAAATTTATCAGTTGCTTTAGGTCCTTATATAAATTGTTTTGTCTAGTACTTTACAGAAAAAAATAGCTTGTCACAATAAAGAGATATAACAGTGGTATATTTTATAGCAATAATGGACTACGTAATCAAAACACAAAAATTATTGACCCCATTTCTGAATAATATTGCTTACCATAGTCCAGAATGATAATTAATCATTGAATCAACAGTTTATATGAAACTGTTTTGTAATTGTTTTCAGTTATCTGTATTCAGATGAAAATTTAGTACACGTATATTATACTTTTTAGGGAGACGATAACTAAGGAGTATAAATTGAGGCTACTTAACTAACCATGTTTTACAAAAAATTATTCGTTGCTTAATTTTGCTTGAATTAATCTAATTTGTGAGTATATAATGAAAAGATATTATTTATAAAAGTGGTGGTTTATATAGAAAAATTGTAATATAAAATTATTAAAACAGTTAGCTGTTATACTGTTAGCATGTTGATAACACGCTTAAACATTTCCTGACAATTTTCTATTATGGTTCTTCTAATAAATGAAGCCAAAATTAAATAAAACACAAGGTTTTCGTGAAATTTTCGAAGTTTCTTTAATATTCCAGCTATTACTTGAGTATTTTACTAGTGATTTTGTAAATATTAAAGCTATCGCAACAATTGTTTTACATTTACTAAAATGAATTAAAAACACGAAACAAAGAACGTTTTTTGAAATTTTAAGCGGTACTAGCCCCTTCATGTAATTGAGAAGACAATCTAAATATATTCATCGACTAAATATATATGAATATAAAACCTTAATGAATATAAACTTTGGTATCGGTTTTGATGTATTTCAATTCTAGAGGACATTTATTAGACATCGCGCCGTTACGTAAAACTACATCACCCTTTCTTCGTTCCGAATATCGCAGCGATGTACCAGCAGACGTTTCACTTTAAAATAACTTATCTTATTGGTAGAGCGAATATGCAGCACCTTCAGTAAGTATCTCCTCACTTATCATTGGGCTTTCCACTGGAACTTAAGTCACTAAACGCAACTGTTGACTTAATGATTGCAGCTTAAGCCTTAACCTATAAATACGTTACAAACATGTTTACTGATGTTGACTTCCCATTTACTAATTAACTCACTGAAGAAGCTTTGATTACGTTCATAACCAATAAAAATTCTTCAAGTATTGTACATAGAGTGTAGATTTAAATTTTCGGAATATTCAATGGTTCTTAGTCTCAAGGTTTTATTTAACGAAATTGAATTTAAATTGATTTTATTAAGGCAGTGTTTATTGTAACCTACGTATTTTCAAAGAGGCTGACTTTTCACTTGCACGGAATGTAAATTTATTTAATTAAACGTATTTCTTGAGGGTTAAATAGTCTATAATAAAACGTTATACCTTATTATAAATTGATTTTTCTGACATATCTTCTTACTATTTAAACTCTCAGTCTATGAAGGTCTCACCACTGCTTTATGTTTTCTTTACTGATAAGAATTTAATCTGTCAGAATGGATGACATCGACTTTAAGCAGAGTCAAAACTTGAGTCGTTGACGTAAAACTCTAGCGCTAATTAGTTAAGCTAATTTGGTTTCTGTGCCTTGCTTTATCAGTTAGAACCAAAAGTTTCAGTACAAACCTTTTTATGACTTTCATTATGTAAGAAACCTTCAGATAATTTTCATTATAACTTTGCCTCTTTAATTTATGGGCTCGTAACCCAAAGTTTGTATGCAACTGACCTCCTTATTAAGTCTGACCACTTTAGAAAATAACTATATTATGAATTTATTGTCTCCTTCCATCTCCATATTTTACTAAGTGTTTATGTTTCTATACTAAGTATATACTAAGTATATAATTAATTATATACTTAGTTTTAGAGAATATTTGTGAATACTGTGTAAAACATTTCGCTTGTGAATAACTTTTTACCGATTCCGTACTGGTTTACTATAACCCATCTAAAAAACAAGTAGTATTTGACGTTATTTTGTTTATGAATAATGCAGCGTGTTATTATTATAAATTGCACAAAAGTAAAAGTAATAAATTGAGAAAACGTATGCTGTACTGTGTGCCAACTGCAGTGAAGAACATCACACACTAATTTAACAAAGTAATTAATTACATCCATAGGCTTACTGCCGTGTAACTAACATAGTAAAACTGATGCATTGCTGGCCGACTACAGTAAATTAGAGCATAGTGTAATAGATCGAATAAAGTAATTAGTTATATCTACATGCTACATCTATGTAACTGCAACAAGCTCTCCTCTCTAAATTCAACACGTCCTCGAGCTCACATATTAATTAATAGTCGTGATTAATTTTAATTGCTACAACAATCCTTCCACTAATCTAATTAAGTCTACTAAACTTTTAACTTGCTGAGTAGCTATCACTGGAGGCGCTGAAATAATGTAATTCATGTCTTTCTATCTGTCTGTATATAGGCACGATAGTAGATATGAATATGGGGTTCCTAGCGCACTTTCGGAGCCAACAGTAAATCAAGGGAAAATACTGTTTAAAGGACAATAAACGAATCTGTAAATCACGAATGAAAAATTAACCCGAATCTATATCTGTTTGCTTCTACTTTCTTGAGCTGTCAAATCAATCTATTTGAAATGTCTGCTACGAATAAACTATAAATTAAAACTTATAAACGGAAATGATGGAATTTGCTAACAATCACTCGAGAAGTCGAGGAGAATGTGAGTAAAACCACATTCTTTTGACGAGGTTCTTCATTTAATTTCTCCAAATGTACTATAAAATCATCAAAGATTTCAGGCTTAAAATCGTAATCAAATTCAACATCCAGATAATGAAAAAATACAGGTAAAATCTTCTCATAATAAACGTGTGTATCGATACCTACAAACCTAATGTATTCTTTGAAAAGGAAAATAATTTTTTCAAACGGTTTATAAGAGATAAGTAAAAATGTTTATTCTGTTTTCTTAAATTCTGTAACAAATTTTTGTTTGTTTTTTACCTCCATATTGTAATTTTCTAAGCAGGTTATTCAAATGTGTTAGTTTATTTCGAAATTTCCCTAGGTTTTAGGTCTTTCGTACAAAATTAAATTACAATCTCTACAAACTAAAATATTTTTTATCAATAATTTCTCCTCTATTACAACACTTGTAAACAGTTGGCATTATACTCTTCCATTTAAACAAAAAAATTTTTGTTATAAATGGAGATTATGGAACTAACTCTGCCGAGATATAAATTTTTTAGCACAAATGTTTATGTTTATAATTTCAACTACTGAGATAAAAAGAAATGATTTTATTTTATTATTCAACTATTTAGGATATTTTGTCTATGATTACAAAGATTATTCCGGAAGAAATCGAGATTTTTCATCAGCTAAAGAGTATATTTTTGAAGTTTTTAGAAGGAATGAAAGAGAATAATATGAATTTAGCAAATTATTTTTCTTAAATAAAAAATCTATTCTACTAAATAGTCATCAAACAACATGAACTCTCCAAAATCACTTCAGTTTCTAGCATTTAAAGAAACTTACCACAGGAAATAGTTATAAAGACTTCTTTGAATTACCTAAATATGTTAAACAAATGTTGATATTTTCCTTAAGTGAAAACGAATCCTTAAATGAAAACGAATTCAGAGAACTTTTAAGTACTAAAAAGTGTTCAATGCAATTTATTACAGACAACTTAGATAGTATAAATATGTTAAATGTAATAAGGAGATTTTAAATTAAATAATAGAAAAATAAGAAAAATATTCCGATTTTGTACAAAATAAACTAAAACACCAACAATCTGACATTTTTCATCGCTTTTATGCTAAATTTCATTGCTTTATTTGTTGAAATGTTGAGAAGACA
Organism: Homalodisca vitripennis; assembly: GCF_021130785.1. Classification (NCBI taxonomy): domain Eukaryota; kingdom Metazoa; phylum Arthropoda; class Insecta; order Hemiptera; family Cicadellidae; genus Homalodisca; species Homalodisca vitripennis. Next base: position 15,320 of record NW_025778599.1, read on the forward strand.
ATATCCATAACTGGACAAGAAATATGCATACAGCTAGTTTTTTAACAAGTCTTTGTAAACAACAAGATTTATCAAAGGAATTTATAAGAGATCACGCTTTTGTTGTAGATTGGGATAAATTATATGGAAAAAACATTTACGAAACAGATATATTGTGTGTGTGTGGTTCTGACGAAGAAAAGAGAAAACGTTTTGCCATTCAGCAATTCATTACGATATAATGAAAGACATACAAAATGAATAATTGTGTCTCTGGTGTAGTGTTGTTAGTGTGCGTGTTTGCGCTATGGGAATCACATCACATTCAACTTCTACGGTGTCCTATTGTTTAGAGACTTGGCCCTGCACTGCTACTGTCCAAACCAAGTTAAATGGCTAGGAGCTGTAATTCGGGGTCCTTAGACTCTGGAATTTTTTTGTTCCCAAGTCTCATTTTTTCTTTGGTAACTACTGTGTAGAAGTTGATGGAGAGATTTCAATTAGGGAATTTGTGTCGGGGTTGTTTTGTAAGTGTAATGTTGTATTAATGAACGATGTGAATGATGAATGTAATGAACGAATTAAGGAAGAGAAGGAATTAAGGAATGAAGTGGAAAGGTGAGGAAGCAAATGGCGCGCCAACCACAGTTGTCATTACTCGGCTTGTTCTATAGTCATTACACTATGGCCACTCGTGTAAAGACTTGTCCCCAACCACTGAACGACAACCATGTCTTCCTCAATAAAAAGCGCGCCTGAAGCTCTGGGATTTGAACCCAGAACCTCAGGCTTTGAAGGCAAGCGTCTTACCAACTGAGCTACGGAGAGTCTCGAAAGTTATAAGCTATATCTCTGCTATATAAGTTTGTTCAATTAGGAGTGCTAGTTTAAAAATTTATTAATAATTTTATATTTCAAAAACCACTCAACCGATTTTAATGAAATTTTGGTACACATATATTAAATACTTAACTCTTTCGACTTAACTTATCCATAAGGGTGAAATCATCCCCTATTTCTTAATATTCATTAAAAAATAAAAAAAAATAATCAGAAAAATCTGAAACTTCAAAAACAAGCGAGTTCAACTTAAAATTTCATGAAAATAACAAAATATTTCAAAATCTACCCCAATCATCCCTTATCTTAATACTCTTATATCTCGAGAACTATTGGAGCTTTTTTGCTGAAATTTGGTATATAGGATCAGTAAATATTAAAGTATTTTTTAAAATCATAACTTCCGGTCCAACCCTTAAGATGACCTTGGAAATAGTTTTTTGTTAATATCATCCCCATTTTTAAGATATTCTTTTGAAATTAAAAATGAATACTTATATCAATGTCTTTAACAATTCTGTAAGGTTGTAGAATTATCCAATGAATAATATAGACAATAAGACGATTTTTTCAAAAATTTTACTGAATTTCTCTAATATCGTTCTTAATTCACATCATAGGCTAAAAATTTCTCAGAAACCACAACCACATAACATGTCGAGTTAGTAATAGCATTTTGAAAATCCATATTGATAATTATATCGTTCTTTGAACCAGAAATATTTGTCAAACTCTTTGTTGTATCAATGACATAAACAGGTCTATTCGCTAAAAATTCTTTAGGATTGTAATACATTTCCTTATTATTACAGTAAACTTTCTTAAAATCTTGATACATCTGATAACATGATTCTGAAAAGACCTCCTGAAATGTTTAAATTTTTGTAATTCATCTGGATAATAAGAACCGTTCAATTTTAATCTGATATTTTTTACATCCAAACTATCAAACTTTGAAGGATTTTTTTCTTGATTATTCTGTCTACCTGTTTGAAAACCAATGATAAACGAAACTTGGGATTGAAGATATTTCTATAAATATTTGTAATATCGAACGAATAAGTTGTTCCGGAAATACCTTTTTGTTCAATACATTGCCAATCTAGAAAATTAAACATAATGTTTTGACTTTTTTGTAATTTCATCAATCAACCTAATTTTACCTCGTGGTTTTATAATCAATCATTGGAACTCTAATAAAAAAAATCTGTAATTGTTATTTTTCCATCAACAGGCATAACATTTCCCAGTTGCAGTCTTCAGAATCACAACATCGTCTTCTGCTCTTATAAAACTTAGATAAAATCCTCCTTTATAAGATCGGAATAGTAACATTTTCAAAAAATCCTAATCCAAAATGAGATAAATTTCCAGCTGCTTCAAAAACACCAAATTTAAAATCTGATTCAAAGCCATTAGAAGTTTGAGAAATAACATCACTTTTTGAATACGAAATAGTTTCTTTAATTGTGCTTAATTGGCCACAGTTTTCGACTTCTTCTATCAATTTATTGTGTTTTCTTACTTCAATCTTAGAAAATAAAAACGGTATAAAATTATCGATTAATCTAACATTATCAGTTCCAAGATATGCTTGACCATCTTGTTTTGTTAAAGTTCCAGAAATATAAAAACTGGAAGTTAGACGAGCAAAAGTTATCTCCAAAATCAATATTAAACTCAGTTCTTTTATTCGGTTCATTCAAATGTTGTTTACTAATTGGATAGAAATTTTTAAACTCCGCCCTTTCAATATCACTAGCATATTTTCTGTAGTCCGCCATTTAATAAGAGAAAATTTAGAAATTTTAAACATCATGTATAAGAAAGATATCATTTTTTCATCGATCTAATGTACGTTTTTATAAGAAAAGATATATAAATTTTAGTAAAATAATTAAACAGATTACAGTCATTTTTAATGAATCTACTTCGTCATATTCGGGATTCTCTTCCTTAAATTTTGCGATCTCGGTCACATATTTCAATAAAATTTGCACAGGATAGTAACCGCTATCTATAATATTGTTCCAATCAACTGTATCTTTATTTTCATCCAAAAATTTTATACTCAAGTGTTGATAGAGGCAAAGAACAGACATATGATCTTTTAATTGATAATGTATATTTTCTTGAATGAACTCTGGGGACAGATTTTGATATTTAGCAATGTTATACCAATTCAATTTGTTTTACGTATAATCTCATCATATCTTCGGATAATTCATATTTTTGAGAAATATCATCCCAATGTTCTTTTTTTAAATCTCTTTCGTGTATGTTGCATTATAAAAAGATCGAAAGCACTGTAATGTCCCGCCATCTCTATTTATTAGGAAAAAATTTCAAGTTTTTATAAATTGGGCTCTTTTTTGCGTTACATTCAGCACATTTTCCAGAAATTCTTTTAAACTCCATTGATATTTGCGTAATATTTTATATCATTTGTTGCAGTTATTTTCTTTACATCTCACACAGTATATGAGGCGCCATTTATATAAGGAAATTTTATCATGCATAAAACCCTGCGGAGAATACCTATTTCAGTAAGATCTTCCTCGAACTTATTTAATTTTTTCTTCTAAATTTTTGAAATTTGACAGCATAAGAATCATTGTATTCAACAAATTTATGACCAATATTCTCAAAAGTTTTCGTAGCATCTAAACTAAACTTATCAAAAGACTCTTTAAATCTAGTAAGTTTTTCATTATTTCACCAACATCGTCTACTGATCTTTTACTTCTTTCATCAAGTTTTTCATAGACTTCTGTTGTAAAATCTTTAACATGCTGTTTATGATTCTCATAATTTTGTTTTAGTTCATTAAACATTTTAATAGGATCTTCTAATTGAATCATTACAACAACATCAAATGGATTAATTCCTTTTACTAACACTGCTAATTCTTTTTCCTTTAAAATCTAAGGCATTTTTAACATTCGGATCATGTAAATCAACAATATCGATGTTTTCTGATAATTTTAGAGGTTTTAAAATTTGTTCTTTAAACAACAACATCATGTTTGTCAATACCAGGTCGAACACCGACAATTCTTTTTTTATTAGCCAAACTAACATAATTCTTTTCAACTTTGGATCGCTTCAGTAATTTTATCAGCTTTTTTCGATATGAGACATTAAATTGGTAAATAATTTTTTTACACCATCATCAACTTCTTTTTCCAATGTTTTTATTTTATCAGCAACTTCATTTGAACTCATGGAAATTTGCAAGTTTTGTTATCATATTCTGCTTTAAAATCTTCAATCTCGACAGCAAACATATCTGAATCTGGAAGGTTTTGTAATAAATTTTCTAACTTGTTATCAAACTCATTTCTCAAACTATCAAAATTCAAACTATTATTTACATTTTGAATAATTTGTGTTCCAAATACGTCAAAAATATTTTGTGAATCCATATTTATTAAGTAATAATTTGTTAACAACTTCTTTAAAATCTTTACCATCACTCAGTTCATTCAACACAAAAACACATAAATGACCACAAATTGGGGGATCTTTATAGTCTTGAATCTGAGAATCATTGTAGTAGACGCTTGATTTTTTCAAATATTTAATCAATTCTATAGGTGGTTTGTCCTCAATTCTTCCATACGAATCAAAATAACATGCATTTCTTATCATTTTTATAATAACAAATCCAATGCGTTCCACTTCCCATAATCGAGTCTAAATTCACAATTCCACATTCAAATTTCTTAACTTTTTCAGGTAATGTATCTCTCATGAAGATTCCTCTAAAATGTTTAATATTTTTGCAGATTTCTTCCAATTCCCCGAATGTTAAAGGTTTAAAATTTTTTTTTCAATGTTTGATTTCACGTAATTCAAAGTTTTTTCATCTAATCCAGATCCTGTAACATCTTCCAACTCTTTATCTAACCAATTTAAAATGTTTCGAACAATAGGAATCACATCCTTTTTAACGATTGGAGCAGCTTTACGAACATAAGGAACAACATTTTTAACAACTGGAATATTTTCTCCAAAATCTAATAAATCTTTCAAAAGTCCACCATTTTTTAAGTTCTTTCAACTGATTATAAAGAAAATTCTATTCTGGTTCCTTTATTGTTTTTCTTATGTTTTTCGAGTTTATTGTATTGTCTATTTGTTAAAAATATCTTATCTTCGCCATTTTTTTAGTTGATCTATTTTAAATTGAATACTAACGGGTATTTTCTTCTTAAAAGCGGATTTTATTTTTTCTTTCTGATTTTTGCTGAAGTTTTACGTTCACCTCCATTTATATAGTTAAAATTTCAAGTTCTCTTCGATTCCCATTCCTAGTTTTCTCTTCAAAAACATTGCTCCAGCTGTTGGAAAGCGCAACAAATCTTTCACCTAAACTAGCATCTTTTGATAATAAATCTATCCATTGCCTTTATCTTGCAAAACTTTAATCTGCTATATGTCTGGAATTTGTGTCTCTATGTTTTGCATAAAAAATATCGTGTTCCATAGCAGCTTGATCTAATTTATTTATACCAGGATCTCCTCTTTTTAGTCTTTTTTTCGAGTTTTGTGCCAGGCCCCAGATACTGATAAGTTGGTACGTGTAATTCAAAAGGTAAATTGTTGATAAAATTCATTCAAAAAGTCCGCTACCTTCAATCATAGATGAACTTATTGCCGGCAAAATTCGTTTTAAATATTTAAATTCCATCAGGTTTTTCAATCACCTCATCAAGTTTGTTCGAAAATAAAATCTTTAATCGCTTTCTTTTCGTTCAAAAAATTTGTTGTTTCCAGCCTTCTCTTGAGCATAAATATAATTAATAATTCCATCGAGTTTTGTCAAATCGTCGATATATCTGTATTCAATCTTATTATCACTGTATTTTCTCACACCTGATCCTTCGATTCTTTTTTCCCAAATTGGTTTAATTAAGTTAATATATTTTTTACCTCTACTTGACTTAGGCTTCTTAGTAGATGGATCATTATTTTTGTAAATTGAGTCAGATTCCCATAAAATTTCTGTATACTTTTTCAAATCTTCTTCAGAATATAAATTATCTTTTGGAGCGTCATAGTCTGTTAATAATCTCCATAAACCTTGAGTTTCCTTCATATGTTTTTTCATTAATAATGATATCATTATGCTCAAAATTCACGGGCAAAATTTCCAATCATAAAACTTCTCTTTTTTCTGTCCCAATACAAACCAAATTTATCATCCTTTGCTCTAGGAAGGAATTTTTTACCAATTTCACCAATTATTATATCCGTTGTTCCAGGACTTATTGGTTCAACTATGGTAGAGTCTTCAATGATTCGAGGTCTAAATGGTGTTGAAGATGGTAATTTTGGCAACTTCAAACTCTTCAGATTCTGGAATTGAAATATCGGCAAATTGTCGTACAACTGGAAACCAAATTCATCAAATTTTGATTATCACTTAAAAACATTTTCAATTTTTGCCCTCAACATTTTTTTATTGCAGAAGTTTACAGGTTGATTGATTTTTTGAATAAATTCTTGTTCTTTTTCATCAATTCGAATCTGTTTCTTTAAATTCTTTGATTAATTTCTTTTCGATTTGATCAAGTTTTTTTCGCTTCTTCAGAAGTTACGTTCACCATTTAATTAGAAAAATTTTGAAACGTGAACGTGGAACGTTTAACGTGAACGTGGAACGTAAAAAACGTGAACACGAAACGTAAAACATGAACGTGAAACACGAACGTGAAACACGAACGTGAAACACGAACGTGAAACACGAACGTGAAACACGAACGTGAAACACGAACGTGAAACACGAACGTGAAACGTAAACACGAACGTAAAACATGAACGTGAAACGTAAACACGAACGTGAAACATGAACGTGAAACATGAACGTGAAACATGAACGTGAAACGTGGAACGTGAACAGATTTACCGTTTTTCTGTTATTTTCATAATGTAAATAAAAAGTAAAGATAATGTAAAAATAATTGTAACAAATATTTTATCAAGTAGATTTGTCCATACCATTGAGCAGCATTTATATTAGAAAATATATTCAAATATTTACCATTTTTAGGCTTCAAAGTTAGATTAATAGTTAAAAATCCATAGTCTTCTTTCCAAATTTTTATCACACAATTCATTAAAGTGGTTAAAACTCATATCAGATCCCACATAATTGTTGTAAATTCTTTCTCGAATAGTGATCGTCTTGCTTAAAAACACACAACATAATCAAATTATTTCTAATAACTTGTTTATCAAACCTTGGAAAAGCATTGGGAAAGATAGATACAAGATATGTTTTTGTGACGAGGACATTACGAAATATTCCTTAATAACGTCCTGATTTTCCAAAATACAATCATCAAAAACGATTAACGAATTTGGGTTTACATTTGCTTAACGGAACTATGTCCTCAGAAGCATTGTAAAAATGTGATATTTCTTTGCTTAAGTTCTTCTCAATATTTTTGAATCTTTGTTGTAATTTTTTGTATGTGACTTGTTCTAAAGATTTACTAAAAACATACAAATTGGAATAAGGAATCAACCTATTGTAGATAAAATTCAATAATAATGGTTTTTTTCCACATCCACTTGAACCAACAATTAACAATCTGATTGGTTGATCTTTCTTATTTTCTTCAAACGTTTTTGAAGTTTTATCTGATCTTTTTGCTTTAAAAATTTCTCCAATTTAAATAGGCGAAAATGAAGCTGTTCAAGTTGAACTTCAGAAAGCTCTCAATTATTTTTAAACTTGGAACATCCTATTCATTTAGAGGAAGAATCAAATTATTTCATCGGTTTAAGCGGTTTTTATTCTGACAATTTTGTAATAAATATTAGTGAAAGTTCTCCCTTATTGTATAGGATTTAGTGAGAAGAACGTAACAAAATATTATGGTTTAAACAAAGGATATTATACTTTCGATCAAATAAAAAATTCCCCTTAAAAATTATCTGAAAACATTCAAACAATCAGATAAATCTTTAAACTTTGAACGAAAAACAAGTTTGAAATGCAAAAAAAATTATCTCTCTAATAAAATTCAAATAAAATCACCAGTAAGAATAATATTTTCAGCAATTATTGTAGATTTATTAGGGTTTGTTCAAGAAACTATTGAGCCAAATCAGGTATATTTAGGAGATAAAACGCCAAAATTTAGACCGTTTGATGTAATTAAAGTACATTGTAATCTCGTTGAACCTAGTTTTGAAAATCATACCGAACATTTACACAAAGAATCTGAAATTTTGTACACTTTTTTTCCAAATGTTGCTTATGGATCAAAAATCAGTGAAAAACCGAATGAAATTGATTATATTCCAATTAGAAAAAATATTAAAAGAATTCAAAAAATGCGTTCTAACTATACAAGACTCTGAGGGAAAATTTATTAAATAATGAGAGTAAAACAACAATATATTTAAGATTGTCGAAAGAATGATGAATCAAGGGGGGAACGAAATCGTTCTTACCTTCAAACTTTCAAAACAATACTATTTTCATTAATGAACCTGGGCTTTATTCTCAAAATAAAATTACTAGTTAAATGGAGTCAGTTGTAGACCTACTCAATAATCAACTTAGATTTGAAAACAAACATATTTTTACGATTGTGGATAAAAATAACGAATTTTGGTTTAAAGCTAAAGATGTTGCAGAAATTCTAGAATATGAAAATACGAAACACGCAGTTAGAGAGCATGTTGATAATGATGATAAATTATCATATTCTGAAATAAATAAGGTGGATCATTCAATTGCCCTACCTTCTAACTTTCAAAAAAATACTGTTTATCGTTAATGAATCAGGACTTAACACTCAAAATAAAAATTACTAGTTAAATTTCTTTTCTATCTAAATGGAGACAGTTGTAGATCTAATAAATAATCAACTCAAATTCAATAATACAGAAATTTTTACGATTGTTGACGAAAATAACGAAATTTGGTTCAAAGCAAAAGATGTTGCAGAAATTTTAGAATATGAAAACACGAGGCAAGCTATCATAAATAATGTCGATAATGACGATAAAACAACTTTTGAATGTATAAATTACATGGAGTCTATCCCATAGACCCCGAGAAAATATTCAAAAAACATACTATTTTCGTTAATGAATCTGTTTATATTCTTTAATTTTGAGATCTAATAAGCCAGAATCGAAATTGTTTAAAAAGTGGGTTTACAAAAGAAGTTTTTGCCAAGTATTCGTAAATTTGGTAAGTACAAACTTGAAAACAAGATTAAATATTTAGAGGATGAAGTAAAACACTTGTTGCAAATTAAAGATGAAAATCAAAACGGAAATAATCGCAAAACAAAGTGTAAAAAATTGACTTAATGAAACCAGAACCTTGTTTGTAAAAATTTTGATAAGAAAAAACACCATGTTTTTGTATTAATTAAGAAGAATCACATGTGGGAATATCCTTATTACGTTATCAGAGCTCAAAAGAGAGAAATACCGAAAAGATTTGAAAGAACTTGAAATTGATTACCCAGAAATGGAAATTTTATTAAGACATGGAGATCCAAATAGTATAGAATCTCTACAACCAAATGAAAGAATCTTTTGAATATTTTTTATACAACGGAAATCATTTTACTACAAATATGGCAGAATCTCGACTGATTTATAGAATAACTACATTACACGATGAAAATGTTAATAATTTTTTCTAAAAATCTTGAATTATGATATTTTGTTTTGTAAATGTCTTTTAAGATTATAGAATTGTTGAATTTCTCTTCCGCATACGCAATGAACTGGTCTAGCAAAGATGTCTCTAATACATTCTTTACAATATGCTTGTTTTTTGTCTTTACTATAATGGTGATTATAAAAATTCTGAAATATTCTTAACTTTTTTACACCGTGTGCATTCTTTCTCTTCTAACGTTAAATTTTTTTCCATTTTTATCGTATAATTCTTTATGATATTTATTATGACAGTCTTTACAATTATAATTCAAATCCATATTTTCTTTGCTTATTCTTATAAAATTCTTCAAAATCTTTAAATTCTTGACACTTTGTACACTTCTTTTGGGCCTCCATTTAATATAGAAAAAATTACAGCTTTGACTTTCTCAATTCATATTCGTAAACACATCCGGTTATTTCTCAATTTTCAAAGTTTCCAAGTTTATTTAATTCGTCTAATATATCAGATTTCGCTTCATTTTTATAGCCATAAGGTACTGTATCGATCTTATTTTTCTAGGACAATTCTCTTATCATCTTTAGCGTTCAGTGCCAGCTTGTTTTATGGTAACTGTGTACAACTCATGTTTGTAGCTTTTGATTACTGTCATCTCTCTAAATTCTTCTTTATCTTCGAACAAACATTTCTTCAAGTTTTCGATATTTATTGTTTTATTTACAACGCTTCTCTTAATCCCTTTGCATCTTACTGGATTTTTGTCTAGATATTTGTACGAGTACATTTTCGATCTCAATCCACAAAATTCTTCTAAAACTTCGCTATTTAACTCATCTTTAAATTTCCCTATTACCTTCTTATTTTTAGTAGTGAAACATTCGTGATCTTTTGGATAATCACTTGTATCAAAGTCATCTATATTTTCTTTAATAATTTTAAAAGGATCTCGTTTCAATTCTAGAAAATAACTGTCTGTATCCATGTAACAAAGATTCAAATCTGGGTCAAACTTCTTTAATTTATCGTAATAAAACTCATACATTAACAATTTTGATAGGTCAAGAACTGAAAATCCTATGTAGATCGGTTTGTTAAAATTTAACCTTTTGTTTGAACATGTGACTTCGCTATACAGTTGTCGTCAAAGATATTAAAGCATTTGAAATTTTGTTTTCTTAGCTTGTTTCATTGAAAATTCTTCATTTCCTAGTTTGATATCACATCTATTTCGCACATTATCCATAGATTTTCCAAAAACTGAGTTGTTCATCAGCTTGTAAAAATCTTTCTCAAAGTCCCTTGTAGCTTTGGTTCTCATGTTTGTGTTAAAATCAATGTACTTTTTCATAAAAGGCTTCTGATCGAATGCTATAACTCTATTCACATGTTTCAACACCATCCCTTAGTTCCAGATAGAATTTCCCAATTTTTATTTTCTTGAATGAACAACGTATTCAAGTTTTATTCCAAGTTAAAGGTGTGTCTCGCAAGAAGTTTGTTTTTAAAATGTTCGGGGAGCAAGAGGTAAATCCCCCCATTGTAGAATGTTCATGTAAATTTGTTGATATCCATAGATCAACTATCGAGAAATATAAAGCCATAATCTTCATCGCCAGTGAGTTCTAAAATTGTTTCTTGCCATTCTGCTGTTGTAATATGTTTTCGGGTTCATTCCACATTGATTTTCGTTATATGGTAAATTTTGCATAAGCCCCCGTAAACCATATAAGGTTTTATTGGCATCGACGTACGAACAGATAGTATTTCCCAGGCTTTGATTCATCAAAATCTTTTCAAATATTTGCGTTTATTTGCTTCTTAAACATATCGCTTAATATCATTGAGAAAAACCTCCACGAATGCCCTTTTTTCCAATCATCAAATACATAATTATAATCACTAATCAATTGTAATTTCTATTTTCTCGTTAAATTTTAAACATAGCATCCCCATGCGAGGCTTGGAGCTGTTAGATAATGTGCTGGATCCAAGTTTAGTAGCAATTTAAGCAAATATGTTCTGAAATTTTCAAATATATCAGCAAGCAATAAAAACAAACTCTTGGATATTGTACAAATCAGAGTAATTTCCAAGATTTTTTCTCTTTTAATTTGTTTCCAAACGCTCAAGTTAAGTTGTTTGATAATCTTTCTCAGATATGCTCTCGTCTGTCAATAGTGAATAGAAATCTTGAATTTTCAGCTGGTTCTGTGTAATCAAGTTTTTTTTCAATACTATCGAATAAATTCGTAAGGAAATATAACCTTTTCCAGAATATGAATTTTAAAGATTTCTTCTTCGTCATTTGGGTTGTCTATCTAGCATTGCGTTCAATATTCGACCCAACTTGTTATAAAATGATTTGTCATGCTTGAAATCATCTTTATTGAGGTTTTTTAGCTAACTTTTCAATCATGATGGCTATAAATTCTGAAACGTGTTTTACGAATGAAAACTTGATGAACTTTCATGGTTTATCATCTTCAAACTCATATAACCCCATTATCCTAAGAATTTTACTGAATAATTTATATTATTTTTCATTCTGTGTTTGCGATCAAATCAACATTTCCATTTTGTTTAGGCCAATTCATTTTTATGATACAAATGAGTTAATCGAAATTAGACATATTATGACAGAAAACTGGAATAGTTCTTGTGGAATTTTCAAATTCAGATTACAACATGAATGAGCTGCGCCTCGAAATTTACCTGTTAAATGACAATGATCTCTTACATTATTATAAAACTCTAATCTTTCCAACTATCAGGAGTAAAACCAAACTGAAATTGACATCAACATCATAAGCAGACCATTCGCAAATATGACCAAACGTTTGCATGTTGGTATGAAAATTTCGTCTTCTTCCATCAATTTCATAGGTTTTTTTGTTCGTCAGAATTATATTTGTGTAGCTATGTATTTTGATGATTTTATTGAGCTACTTGCAAAACTATTGTGTAGGAACATTAGGTCAAATCGATTCATTTTTTTGCTCTATAACAATTCGGTTTGTACATGCGATTTGTCACATTCGAGACGAAATATAGAGTAAAACCATACAGGTAAAATGCTTCTGAATCTGGGTTGTAGTCGATTTTTGCGGATTGGTTTTTGCAATGTGGGAATCTTCTCTATTATGCATTTCAAAATCCATATAAATAACGTAAGGATGAGAAAGATTTCTTTTGATAGATAAAGTAAATGTTAGTTGTTTGACCTGGAAACGGCATAATTGGCTTACCAACTTCATGTTGTTTGAGCAAATTTCTAAATGATCTGTTAAATCTCCAGATTTGTAGAAATGGCTTAAACATCATTCTACAAAGAAATTTTCATTTCCTTATGCTTGGATAACTGAGAACTCAACGAGTTTATTTTAAATCGGTTATCAAAACATAATGTATTTGTCTTCTTGTTTAACATACATTAAATCGATTTCTAACGTCGGCATAATATTTTTATCAGAAATTTGTGTGTTTTAACGGAACAATGTTTGAAGTTTTTCGTCATTAGAATAGACATTTGATAGACCATTTTTAGGATACTTTATACTTGGAATTGTAACATCGTTTTTCCAAATGATTGTAAATATCTTTTAAGGACATTGGATACTCGAAACCTGAAAATATTCTCGTATCCAATTTTACAGATTTTTCATATTGTATTGATCTTTCGCAGTCTCTTTCAGGTTTTTCAATAGCGCATCGGATAGAATAAATAAAGCAAATAATCATCTTTATTTTTGATATATTTATACAAGTCTTTCTTATCTTTAATTTTCTTCCGTGGCAAGATCGATATATGATCCTGCGTTCATAAATTCGTGTTTATTAAGGCTCAAAACTAATTGTTTAACAACTTTTTAATGTCCATCCAGAAACCTCTATTTGGGATGATTTGTCATGGTTCTCGAATGTTGTTAATTTATTAAATTGCTTAGAGTAATAAAAGTCGTTTACATCAAAAGATCTCGTCTGCTTTTATAGTAAAGTACATTGGAACACGGTTGTGTAATTCACCGTTCACTAAAGTTCTTTCCGTATTCACATTCCAAAGAAGATATAAATAACCTTTCATAATTTTAACATTTTCTTGAAATTTTTCGATTAAACTTTTAATTTTCTGGCCTCATACTTGTATAGGTATTTGTAAATTGAACATGGAATTTTGTCGTTTAAGTGTTTGTTAAAATGTAAATTGCTTGAAAAGACCGTGAATTGAGGATAAAACTTCTACATCAATGAATATTTTTAATGTTTTTCGTTTAAGAGTTTTGTACAATTTCTTCGACTCAATTTCAGACTTATTTTTTGGTCGTTAGTTTCGATAGCCAACTTTTCAGCTATTGAATGAATTTTTTCATCATAGAAATAGGTTCGAGATTTTTCTTTTCAACTTTGAAATTTCTCTTTAATTCTCGTTGAATTTTTCTATTATTGAACATCTTTTTCATGATCGACAATTTTGATTTTCTTTAGGCCCAATTCCTCAAATAATTTAGTTCACTTTCGTAAAGTTTGTTTTGTTTTTGTATATGAATGGATTTTTGAGCTATAATGTGGATCATAGTTATGTTTTATGAGTTCTTTCTTTACAAAACGGACATGTTTACTTTTCAACCCTTCATTTATATACGAAAAATTAGAAACTACCAATTTATTTCTAAATTCCAACTTTATAGTGAATTTTCGAGAAATATCGTTCAAATTAATCAACTTTTAAGCTAAAACTCGCGGGCAATAATTAAGAGATATTTCGGGTTAATATTTTTCAGGATTTTTTAAAAAAATCCCTCTAGTAAACCTAGTTTTGTATGTAAACCTTAAAAACAATGCTATTTTAAACGATATTTCGTCGAAAAGTTCACTATAAAGTTGGAATTTATAAAATCTCTAATAAATTTTTTTGTTTCTTATAAATTGGAGCTAATAAAGGAATTGAAATGAGGTTGGTGATTTAAAGTTCTAAGAATATAAGAAAATAATTGAAGATAGTGAAAGAAAATAAGAAGAATAAAAATGTGACATATGGATAAAATGAAAGATAAATTCGGGCTTACAATAATGTCCGATTTGGAGAAGTATTTCAAAGTACATTTGCCAAATAGATTTATGACATGTTTTGGATGAAAAAAAGATTAAAGAATGAGTAATAAACATGATAAATTTCACTTGGTTGTTTACTTGGAAAGTTAAAACTATTAAAGATAAAGACTTGTGTTACTATCAATTTATTGTAGAGTAGAATATTTTTCGTCGTAGCATACATTTTCCGATAGATTGATTTGACCAGCTCAAGAAAGTAGAATCAAACAGCTATAGACTTCGGTTTATTTTTCCATTCGTGATTTTACAGAATCGTTTATTGTCCGTTAAACAGTATATTGCCCTTTGATTTACTTGTTGGCTCCGAAAGGTGCGCATAGGAACCCCATATTCATATGCTACTACACGATACGCTCATAATTATAATATCCTATAGAATTCCAATTGT
>NW_025778600.1:0-69836 GCF_021130785.1 Homalodisca vitripennis
TAATTTCTTGCTTCCCTGATTTCTACCCTGAATGCCATTTTAGAGTGGCAACACACAAAAAAACACTACCACAGACTATATCTATAAATAAGAACGACTAAAGCCACTTACTCTTGTGTTTACATATCCTGAGCAGGTACATGAGCACGTTGGTGATGAGGTTGATGGGGGAAGGTGTGGTAGTGGTTCTGTGCATGTTTCTGATTAGCTTTGCCAGACCATACTTCCACTCAATATCTGACTGGGCCTGAGGGAAAGAATGAGCAAACATGTCACACTGCAAATGGTAATGAGATTCTTCACAACTACAACATTCTTCAGTTTCGAAACTAAATAAGAGTTTCCAAAAAAGAATACCAGGGTTTTGAATGGCTGTTACTTAAAAACTATTAAAGATAACCAAATGATTTAAACGTCAAAATTGAAGTTGAAAATAACCAAGTTTTATTTTCCTCGTAGCATGGGAGGAACCGTTGACCTTGGCATGAGTAGAACAGCTGTGCAGTGGTAGTCCGCTATTGTGATTGTCACGGCTGGCACCAGTTTGCGAGTATGATGTTTACAACACAACAGAAGACACAATGTGGTCTGTGGTAACCAGAATTGAAATTGATTGTTAATGTACAGTGTTGGTTTCGAGTTACGTATTGAGGTCGAAATTTGCCAGGTGATAAAGTAATTTGTCTCTGGTTTAACCAGTTTCGTGACAGAGAATGTGTTGAAAGAACATTCAACTGGTGTTTTTATAGACATCATTCTCAATTATTCTAAGAATACCATCATGGACTGTCGATTTGGATATATTTAAGTGAAGACCAGTCGGATAAGAGACTTTTTCGGGTTTCAGATGCAAAATTCTTTGATTTTGTCACCACTTGTTTTTTGCCCAGCCAGTTAACTGTTAAACTGGTATATATGTATATGTGCTTACATCAGAAGCATGTTGTTGCTTACTAACACTCATGTTCGTTGTTTTAAATTGTTTACTACTAGAAAAAAGTATTTTTACACATGGTTGGTTAAATCCGTTGTGTTATCAGTATTATCAACAAGTATTGCTGACAAGTGTAGTCAACAGTATTATCACAATTATCAGTAATCAGTTTAGTAAAGTACCTCCCTGGTTTTATCAACACGACATTTAGCTTTAATAATATCATATGATGATCAGAAATGATGATAGACATCTATGTAAAACTATTAAACTCATAGTTGTGTTTCATTAGTAAATAGTTAACAAAAATAAGAAATATGGCATTATTTCTCAATAATATGAAGTAATGATGATTTTTAAATTGATAAAATTGTATTATCAATATATGTATATTGGACTGAACTGACACAACTAAAGTTAAGGCAAGATAAAATGGAATATCTGATTGAGAACATGGAAACACAATCAAGAACGCATTATTCGGGCAGTCTTGACAATACAATTCAAAATAGCTAAATGCTCAAAACCAAACCAAACAATAAACAGCTTTAGAAAAGTAAGGAATGCAAAAAATTTTTTCAGCATTTCCCTTAAAGCTTCCAAAATACAGAGACGAATGCCAAAAATCGTACTGAAAAAATCCCTCAAAGTGGTCTAGGTGTTATTTTAAGCGGATAAACACCAAGAAACAAAGAAAGAAAGCCTCAATCCCGCAAAACAAAACATCCAGCTACCAAGACTGCAAAAGAAACATCTTTAGAGAAACCAAAACAAACAACTTTGTTAAAAAGAAAACCTCCTATGAATGCAGTTATAAATCGTCCCCGAAGACCAAACTATTGAAGATTTTTGATGGTCAATACATAGAACATTTCATTAATATAAACCAAGACCCTCAGACAATGGAGAAAAACCCCAGGACCAATTTATTCCCCAAAGGAAGGACATCATAATCCAAAATAACAACTGTTTTTTAGAGGAGATTCAAAATCACAAAGAAACTACTTAAAAATCTCAATCTTTCTAACGACACAATAAACCCTAATCAAGAAACTAAATCAAACACCTAAACTACAGTCCAAAAAATGTAACAAATCCCAACTGATACTTCTACACCAAAAACACACAGGAAGTCTCAAATAAAATAAATAGACTGCAACATCTGGTAGAGGAAACTAAACCAGATGTAATAGTTTTGTCAGAACATGGTCTAAAATCCAATCAAATAATTAACACTGTCATGTTTCCGGGTTTCTCCCTTAAAGCTCACTTTAGTAGAATAGAACTCCGTAAAGGTGGTGTATGTATTTATGTAAATAATATTCTTGAGAACTACACAGAAACCATAGACATCTCCCAGTACTGCAAAGAGCTCATATTTGAAGCAGTTCTCGTAAAACATTAAACTAAAAAAATACCAATTTGTATATATTAGGTACTTACAGATCACCTGACGGCAATCTGGAAGAAGCACTCAGTGCCCTCTCAGAAACTCATTGAGAAGACAAAAATTGAAAACTCCCCACTTATAATTATGGGGGGACATTTAATGTGGACTTACTAAAACCAAATAGAAAAAATCTTATGCTAAATGAGACCCTTGCTATGCACAACATAGTCAGACTCCCGCTTCCTCCAACAAGAATCACTTCCCTCTCAGAAACTTCTATTGACTGGATTTGCACTAAACATGAATACTAAGCAGCTTACCACTGTAAGCCCTCCGATATTAGCCAGGAGAGGCTCATGGTTAATAAAAGGGATAGCGTTTTGCTGCCACCACCCTAGCTCGTAGGGAAATTTAGAATAGTGGTTGAGAAGGGTCTTGAAATAATTACTCACGTTTCTCCTTTGTTTGAGTCCAATCTATATTCAAAATGCACTAAAACACTCGTAGGCGCACCCAAACTACTATATGTGTACCGGTGTGTTCGCATCTCACTCCACCAAAATAAACTTACTTCACACACTCTACATTGCCAATCCCTCCGCCTACCTCCGAGCCCTCAACTCGACTGCCGACCCGTGCTGACGAGTGCTGACCCTTGCATTTCCTCAGCACGGCCAGTCACCTCACATCACGCGGTTAAAGGGACTTGGGTTAGTCCAGTTAATTTACACACTGTATAATTACTAAAATACCATCTAAAAATTACTATATTAAAATAGTAGTGTGCGTGCGCGCTACATCACTCTCCCTTTCAGGAAAGATGGATCATACAGAATCTTCATGGTGATACATCTTAGATTCTCAGAACATAACAAACATTTACAATACTTCAAAAAAAAATGTATAGGATAACATTTTACATTACATCATTTCTTCACAACTTAAAAGGACAAAATAGTATTTTAGGCTGCGTAAGTTCTTATAATCTACAATTTAACTCTACTTGACATTGACAATCACTTAAGATATATGTCCTCCTAACTACATTACATTTCTTGAGCTTGGCAAGTCCCCACATATTTATAACAAATATAGTCCTTTGCAACACTGACCTGACTGGTTCAGCACTACAATGAATTTCACAATACCGTACTTCAAGGCGGGCTTGGTTGTATTGAATTGAACAAAGGAAGACTCCTGAATAATTTCTGCGAAGCGGAGTTCCATGTTCTACTCGAATGGTTGGGGCTTGCCGCTCAGCAACTGAGGACATCCTCGCACAGGTTGGCATTTTCCTGTGACCAAAAACAAAATAAACTACGCAAAGTACACTATTCAAAATGAACAAAATAAACATTGAAACTATGATAATGTAGAAATAGTTCAGTGGGGTTTCTATACTTTCTTTGATACTAGGGTACAAAACATGTGTATCATTTAAAAGCTTGTTAAGGTCTAGTTCTATGTGATTATCTTTAAGATTGTCCTTGACTTTTTGCATTGTTTCAGATAACAAGCTACTGTTTTTAAAGATTAGATTTTCTTCGTGAGATAGCAACAGGTTAATCTTTGGGATGTGCAAATGGTTAATGTCAAATTTATATTTTATATTTCCTTGAGTCCTCGAGAATAACTTATTATATTTACCAAAGATAGCGCAACTTGAAGCCTGTTTTAATATTCCAGACTTGTTTAAAGTTAATTCTAAATAACCTAGATGTGGTGGAGAGATAACTGAGTTTTCTCCATCAGAACTCCTCATACAGTTAAGTATGACTTTATATGGTTCCTTTAGGCTATAGATCCAATCATTTGCCGTTTTGGATCCATACAGGTGAAGTTACATTTATGGTTAAGGTTCGTGAACATTTTTCTGTGACTAGGTTAGATCCCATGAATAGAGCGAATATACAATCATTAACGCTATGATGCAATACATTTATAGAGTTAGGACACAAATAAAAATGACTTAGTCTACACTGACTTAGTGTGTTAAAATCGATAGGTGCATAATACTGTCTCTCTTTGGAGATCAACAAAATAATCAACTTGTACATTCCATTTTAACCAATGTTGAAGGTTTGTTTGGTACAATGGAATAACTTCTACTTTATAAAGTTCAAGACGTCTGTCTTGCGAACTTAAAGGTACAGTTACGATCAATCTAATTCCTGTCTTGGTGGCTAAAGCATGAGCAGTGCAAAAGGTGTAATACATAAATACGTCCTCTTCATTAACTGGTATAATTAGTTTCAAATGACGAGGTATGACTTTTTCCTATGTCAAGCAATATGTTTACAAACTCATGGGGTGGTAGTAATTTGCTGCTTTATTCTACCTGTGTTTACTAATTCTAAAGCTTGCCTAAACTCAACAATTCTTAACTTTGCTTCATCTATGGTTTGACCTAAATGACGTGCTAGACTGACGGATTTTAAATGTTTTGTTAATGAACGATGTAGCATAATGTTTTCTTGTTCGAATCCTTGGAGTGAAGTGATTAACATGCTATTTGAATGAGTAAGTTTAGTCATTATCTCTGATATGGCTTTAGTATTTGTTACCATCTTTTCATTCATGTCTTTCATTAAGGTGATTTGGTTTTCTCTAGAACTCAACAGTGATCCGCTAATCTTTTTTATCTCTTCAACTTTACTATTAAACTTGTTCCATATCTTCGCTAGTGGGCACACCAAACAACCATTTCAATGCATATCCTCCTGCATCAACTAGTCCTCGCTTGGAGCGTTCTGTAGGTAGAAGCCTAAATAAGTCACTTACATCGGATTCATACTGGTCTATCCCGGTCTTAATTCTACTATATTCGAAAGCAAAGTCCTCATCCCACACATTTACACTAGTGTTCGTATAATAAACTAAGTCTGTGCACAATGTCTTAAGTGACTCAAGTTCGTCTCTTATTTCTATCATATTAAAATCTAATACAATCTTCCATTCATCCTCGGAAATAATTGTGTCATGAAGTTTCTTGAAAACGATTCCCTGTGTCATTTCATTCTCTGCCATTCCTGTCTCGACAAAGAGTACAAGTATTCCTGAAATCATCATTTAGATCCTAATAATTGTTTACTTCATGAATATCCTGACTTATTCGAATTTATTTTATTACGTACAGCTTGATCTTATGTTTCTTATCTTAACCTGCGTAGATATAACTTCTTTCCTTATAGTGTACTCAATCACACATTTGAATTGTTTGGATCCTTTAATTTGGCTTTTATTCACACCACCTTGCATACCCATTCATCAACATTCGTTTCACAGTCATACAACATTCATACTCACGCATACAACCCATTCAATTCGGAGTAAACTATTGCATTCTACTTTGTACGTGGTACTCTAAAACATCTTTTACTTACACATCAGACAAGAAGCATAACATACTAACGAGGAAATATTTTAGTGTATCACATAACATCCTCAAATAACAAACAATACATAATTATTCAATACATTGCGTTTACTTTTAACTACTAAATAAAACGATGCAATACGCGTTCACTGTCATAACAATATGTATATACATTCCTATTATTTAATAAACTTCATAGTCTTTGAATCTACACGGTTTTCTTCTATCTCTTATGGATCTAAAAGGGCCTGGTCGCTCTTCTGCGGTTCCTGGGCTTGGTTCTCTCCTGTCTTGTTCTTCATTTTGTCCGGCTACTCTATTGAATGCCTCTTCATGGTCTTCGGTCTCTTCAATGATTTCTTCCTGTTCTTCTTCTTCTGCTACCTGAGCAGCTTTTGGATCATTTTGGCTACTTCCTTGTTCTTGCAACTTAAACTCGGTGACAGGTTTTACTCGATTCACATGTACAGTTACATTCTTCCTTTTAATTCGGAGTACGACATTCAAATCTGATATAACCTTGACAATTGTGTATGGACCTTTCCATGGTCTAGACAACTTCTTCACTCTTCCTTTTTTTCACTTGGGGCACGTGAAGGTATACTCGTTGGCCCTCTTCAAATTTATTTAGCTTAGAATTCTTGTCGTATTGTCTCTTTTGCTGGGTTCTTGCATGGTCTTGGCATTGTTGAGACAAATTCCTTACGGCATTCAACTTCATCTTAAGATCTTCGACATAATCAGGGTAACCATCATCTTCTTCTGTGATCAATAGATCATCTTCTAAGGGAGTCTTCATCTCTCTTCCAAAGACTAGCTCAAAAGGAGAAAATCCTGTTGAATCATGCACTTGAGAGTTATAAGCCATATTTACCATTGGTAGGAGCTCGTCCCAGTCTGTTTGATTTCGGTTGACATAATGACTTAGCATCTTGGGTATGGATCTATGAACTCTTTCTGTTCTACCATTGCTCATGGGATGATATGCGGTGGTTTGAAGTTTCTTTATTCTTAGTAGAGCACACATGCTTTTCATTATTTCGGATGTGAAATTTGAGCCTTGATCAGTAATTAATTCACAGGGTACTCCCATCTTCGTAATGACTCTCTGCACAAGTGCTCGGGCTATTGTTTCTGCAGTTTGGTCTGGCAATGCAATAAACTCTCCGTACCTTGTAAAATGATCTATAACTGTCAGTATGTATTTGTTTTTGGAGCTTGTTAGGGGTAATGGGCCAACAATGTCACACGAAATCCGGTATCCAAATTCTGTACTTTCTTGAAATTTACCTAAAGGTGCTTTAGTTTTTCCGTAATCCATTCTTTTATTGCATGGATCACATGCTCTGATAAAAGGAGACAACATCTAATTTCATTTTCGGCCAATAAAACTTTTCTTGGATTCTTAACATCGTCTTCTTGATACCTCCATGACCTGCTGTCGGGATATCATGGTGTAAACGAATAACCTTCTCTCTTAACCGTCTTGGAACGACTATCAGTTGTCTGTCCTGCCTCTTTATATAGATGACTCCTTGTGGACTTGTTTTGAACTGAGGGTATTTTTTCAATCTCTGGCACTCTTCATCCTTACATTGATTTTCTTTAATGCTGTCCACATCCAATATAGGTAGACTTTCCACAGTATTCTTGCACACAATTCTGCTCAGACAATCAGCGTTTTGATTTTTTATCCCTGGTTTATGGAATACCTTGTAGTCATATTCAGCCAATTTCAGTGCCCATCTAGTGAGTCTACTCGAAGGATCTTTTAGCGGACAGCAGCCATCTGATTGCGCTGTGATCAGTATACAAGGAGAATGATCGTCCGTACAGGTAGCATCGGAAATACTTTACTGCCCATACAACTGCTAAAAGTTCTTTTTCTGTTACTGTATAATTCTGCTCAGCAGAGTTTAACTGTCTTGACGCATAGGCGATAGGGTGTTCTATTCCATTAATCACTTGTCCTAATACTGCGCCAAGTGCAACATTACTTGCATCAGTGCTTTAAGACGAATTCCTTGGAGAAATTTGGATACACTAATAAAGGTTCAGTTACAAGGATGGTCTTCAATTTTTCAAATGATGTTTCCGCTTCTTCGTTCCACTCAAACTTTTGGTCTTTTTTTGGTTTAATTTTGTCAGAGGTTTAGCGATGTCGGCAAATTTCGGTACATGCCTCCTATAGTAACTACATAGTCCTATAAATCCACGAAGTTCCTTTTCATTCTTGGGTCTTGGAAAATTTTTGACAGCTTCAATCTTATTCTGACATGGTTTGATTCCATCTCTCGATACAACATGGCCTAGGAAGTTAATTTCAGACTTTGCTATTTGGCATTTCTTCAACTGGATACTCAAATTTACCTCTTGAAATCTCTCTAGAACTTCACTAAGATCTTTAGCGTGCTGATCAATACTCGAACTGAAGATTAGGATATCATCCATGTAGGGCAAGCATGCTTTTCCTTTCAGACCTGTGAGAGTAGTATCAACCAATCGTTGAAATACAGAAGGAGAATTGATCAATCCCATTGGCATGCGTGTATATTCATAATGACCATCAGGAGTACTGAAGGCCGTCTTCTCTTGACTTTCAGGGTGCATTTTTACCTGATAGAAACCCGAATTCAGATCCAGTGCCGAGAAGTACTGACTGCCTCCTAACATGTCTAAAGTTTCATGTATATCTGGAAGGGGATATATTTCCGGAACTGTAATTTTATTGAGTTCCCGATAGTCTACACATAGACGATAACTGATGGTACCATCAGAGCCTGCTTTCTTGGGGACAATGATTACCGGTGCTGACCATGGGGAAGTACTGGGTACAATTACACCTTTATCTAATTGTTCTTGTATCAAATTTTGTAGAGTACCTCTCTGTGATTGTGGCACTCTGTAAGGTTTCTTATTGATCGGAGGATGTTGGCTCGTGTTGATTTTGTGAGTGACTAAAGAAGTACACCCCAAATTCTCTATTCCTCCTAAGCTAAATAGACGCTTGTAGCGTTGGAGAACATTTTTTAATTTATTTTGGTCTTCAGTTGGGAGGTGCTTTAATTTTTCTTCAAGTTTTCCATTGAATTCCTCTGTCCTATTTTGTGTTAGATTTACTCGTTTCCATGCTCCTTTATTTGCTTCACTGTGTGGCTCTTCTATTTTGCAGAGCAGCGTATTCTTGTATATCACTAAATTTTCAGATGTGATATTTATGATTTTGGTCCAACACATTCCTTTATTCACTTTTGAAAGGCTTCTAGCGACATTGATGCCATGAACTTTTACTAACGCTGGTTCTGTAATTACTGTTTTTCCTTCCATTTGTTCCATTTGATCCTTTTTGTTTTTGCTTAATTTTACTTGAATAAGCATTTCTGAACGGGCAGGCACGTTGATGTTTGTGCGACTATACGCTAAAATGTCAGGTATTTCTTCCTTCAGGATTTGTTTTGGTGGATTAAGGTTTGTTGAACTTGTTTCGTGGGAACATTGAACAATGCCAATGCCACTTCTCCTGCTTCGAGTTACAGGGGATTCTCTTTCATGGAAACTGCATGCTATCTTGTTTCCAATACTCAGAGACTTATTCTCAAGGTCAATCACAGCCTTTTTTCGTTTCAAAAACATCGTATCCTAGGATAGCAATATAATCTTCAGGGAGATCTGTTGCTACGAAGTCACATTTTAAATCAAGTAACTCTAGTTGCAAGGTCTCTGTTACAGTGCCGTAAAACGTTCATAACAGCACCAGTGATACCTCGTATTTGGATTTCAGTTGGAGTTAGCTTGTTCTGAGCCATTGTCCTATCGATCAGTGATACTTGTGCTCCTGTATCGATTACAATGAGACCGTTCACTCCTCCTATGCACCCTTGTACAATTAATTCACTCACATTTTCTTGTGTCAAGGTGGCAACAGCTTTGAAATTCAACTTCGCCTGTCTGAGTCCCGTGTGGTTCAGATTTAATGATTTCTGAGGTTCCCAGCGGCGTGCCTGGGTCCCTCGTTGTGGTTTAACGTGTTCGAAGCTGATCCACGTCCTCCATGCTGATACCCTCTGCTCCTGAAGGTTCCTCCTCTAGCTGCGCCTCTTCCTAATGCTGTATTTCTCATACCCCAACAATTGTTTGCTGTGTGTCCAGGTTTTCGGCAATTTTCACAATAATAGGTAGTTGTTTCACTTTTACTTCTACAATCCCTCTCTTTGTGACCTTTCTTCTTACATGTATAACATACAATATCTACTCGCCTGGATTGGCATTCTCTGGCTTTATGGCCTGGTTTCCCACAAGTGTAACACGTAGTAGTATCGGTGATCGTTCCAAAAACTCGCCTTGTCTTCTCCTCAAATTCGGATGGTCTTTTCTCTAAGTTGTTTAGAGCTATCGCCGTGGTTACAGCTTCTCTGAATGTTTTAGGGAATTTGATCCTGGTCTGCCGTCCTATTTCACCATTTAATCCTCTTACAAAGGCATCCATGGCTCTTCTATCGGCCTCTTCTCTCAGAATTTGGTTTGCTTCAGCGTTGTTTGTAACTCTTAGAGTTTTATCACTGACCCTTTTTTACTCGGTCAGAGAACTGCTCAATAGTTTCTCCTCTGTTTTTGTCGTATGCTAGCCAATTGCTCGAAGTAGTAATGATCTGGTAGGCTATCGCCGAATCTTTCCATAAAAGCAGCTTTTATTTCTTCTAAAGTTGTTGAGTTTTTACATTTTTCGTCTGACTTTGCAAACTGTAGAGCACTGCCTGTTAGTTTAAGTTTTAAAACTTGAAGTTTTTGAGCTTCACTCCAATTGCTGAGCTCTCCAATTCCTTCGATGTTGTCAAAGAAGGGGGCGACTAGATCTGCTTTCTCTCCATCGTAATGGGCTATACTTGAGACAAGCTCAAATGACGGCTTGCTGTCTGCAAGGGTCATGTCCATCGGGGACGGAGATGTTTCAGTTTTGTTCACCGCGGAGGTAGAAGCGTTGGCTAACGTTTCATCTAGTGTTACTTGAAGCGACCTCACTTTATTCGATATGGCATCAAAGGCGTCTTGGACCTCAACGGTCTTCCCTTCTAGGTGTACAGTGCCCATCGTTAATAATTAAAAAAAATTTGGTTTTCCTCTTTGGAATACAGTAGCTATACAATTCTCTAGGTTATCAGTGATATTCAATAGTTAAACTTAAACGCTCTAAATGAAATCCCTAAAAGACATTGACAGCAACAATGTGAATAACTAGTTTCCCTATTTTTCAGTAAAATAACTTTTCCCCTTTTTTTTTTTTTTCAATTTTCGATAATGGATCAATCAAACAATAAAGTTTTTCGATTTCCAAATGATACCAATCACTAATCGGTAGTATTGAGTTATCAATGGATCAATAGTCTAACAATGCCTCGATATACAAGTATATCAATACTGTAATGTGACTCAATACAGCTGCAATAATATTAAATAATCGTATTTGTTATATGATATACTATGTGCTATTACTTATATACTCTAATAGTTAATCACATTAACTGATATCACTTTGTTTTCAGTATAATTCGAAATTTACCCTTTTTATAAGTCAGCAACAAGTCACTTCCAACAATTATTGCTATTATACTCTTTTACACTTATATTAAAATTTCTACGGGTTTCTTTTTGTATACAGATATTAATGAATTATCAATCAAATCGAACAGTAAGCTAATATAGAATCATTGGCATATCCCTATTTCCAAGCAAATGATTTTAATCAACACGTTATTCTGCTTATATTTACGCTGAAAACATGATGGACTGAATGCCCTGGAGGTGACGACCTGACATGGAGGCTTTGGCAAAATAAAATACTAGGATGTTATCCTTTTAATTTCTCTTATTTAAATAATTCTGAATCTGTTTGTCAATAAAGAAGTTTAATGCTTAAAGCCTGGCCTCAATGCTGCATTCACCATTTATTTCCAAAGCATTTTGAACCATATTATTTAACCAACTATTTACTAATAATACGTAGTCTAATCTTAGGTTTCGCCAATGATTTAATTTAATTTAATTTAACAAAGTTCCCACTGCTCACCAAATAGTGACAGGGCTGCCATCTCGAAGGCTGTGGATGATCGTGACTGCGTTGACGGAGATGACAACATCTGCGTAGACAGTGGTCGGCAGTTGGTAGTTCCGGTCTGGATCACTGGATGTCCGGTGACGTATGCCCTCCTTGTTCCTTTCTATGTTCTATGATGACGTATGATGATGGCGTCCAACTTCCGCTTCATAGTGTAATGGCGTTGCACATGGTGTAATAAGCACACAGAACTAATCCAAGTCCATCTTCGTTCATATAAGTTGAATTTACTCGAAATTTAGAAATATAACATTGCAATTAATTTGTAAATGAATTTAGAATAGTAGTTATTTGGATAATGGAGTGTAAACTGAAATGTTCTAATAATTTTCTCAACCACGTGGTACACTTCTTTATTTCTTTTAGAGTTCTTTTAAAGTTTTGAAATCATTTTGAAATAATTTGCTGGTTTAATTATCGTATCCCACCGCTGGTCACCACTGTAAGCCCTCCGATATTAGCCAGAGAGGCTCATGGTTAATAAAAGGGATAGCGTTTTGCTGCCACCCACCCTAGCTCGTAGGGAAATTTAGAATAGTGGTTGAGAAGGGTCTTGAAATAATTACTCACGTTTCTCCTTTGTTTGAGTCCAATCTATATTCAAAATGCACTAAAACACTCGTAGGCGCACCCAAACTACTATATGTGTACCGGTGTGTTCGCATCTCACTCCACCAAAATAAACTTACTTCACACACTCTACATTGCCAATCCCTCCGCCTACCTCCGAGCCCTCAACTCGACTGCCGACCCGTGCTGACGAGTGCTGACCCTTGCATTTCCTCAGCACGGCCAGTCACCTCACATCACGCGGTTAAAGGGACTTGGGTTAGTCCAGTTAATTTACACACTGTATAATTACTAAAATACCATCTAAAAATTACTATATTAAAATAGTAGTGTGCGTGCGCGCTACACCACTAAGGTAATTGACGCTGGGCTGTCAGACCACACCGCCCAAAGCTGCGCTGTCAACTGCAATCCGAATACAAGCACTCAATTCCGAATCGGACGTTGCTTCAAGAATAATAACCTGCAAAATCTTAAATACCTGCTTAGCAAAGAGAATTGGCAAACTGTTCTTTCCACCAAAAATGCAGAAGTAGCTTTTAAAATATTCCTTAACATCGTGAACATTGCACTAAATTCAGCTTGCCCTCAGAAGAAAATAAAAATATCTCATAAACAAAAAACTTAAATTTCTATCTGATCCTGAAGCCAATAAACTTAAAAATGAATATTTAAAAGCACTCAGAAAATTTGAAATTACAGGAGACGTAAATGACAAACAATTAATGTCTGAACATAAAAAGACATATGACCTCCATCTAAAACTACTGCGGAAGCAAGCAAGCTCAGACCACATACAGAATTCTGAAAACAAATCAAAAGCAATGTGGGAGATAATTAATTCATCATGGTCCAAAAAAGAAACTAACATGAAACAAATACATTTGGAAGTAAATGGAAAACAAATAAACAAAGTGACAGATGTTGCTGAACACTTAAATACATTTTTTCACAAGCATTGCAGAAAAAAACACTACTACCACAGAAAAATCTTAAAACTAAAAACATATTAATGAATATACCTCAACCTCCACAGTTTTGTAGTTTTCAAGATACAAGTGAAAAAGAAATCAAGAAAATCATAAACCAGCTAAAAACAAAAAACTCATCCGGAATGGATGAAATCTCATCTAAAGTCCTTAAACTCTGCTGTAATGAACTAGTACTCCCTTTAGTTGATGTAATTAATAAATCCTTAAGTACTGGTCATTTTCCTTCCCAGCTTAAAACTACAAAGGTCTTCCCAAAATTCAAATCTGGAAATACTAACGAAGCAAGCAACTACCGACCAATATCTCTTGTATCGACCTTCTCCAAAATTTACGAGAAAGTTGTTTTAAACAGACTTTTGAACCACTGCACAGAACATAACCTACTCAGCGATTCCCAACATGGTTTCACCAAAGGAAAATCTACTACAACAGCAATAGTCCAAATGGTAGAGTCTTTGGTTGATGGCTTGGAGGAAGGAAACCTGACGACTGCAATCTGTCTTGACTTTAGTAAGGCATTCGACTGCCTGGATCACCAGCTAATAATTAAAAAACTAGAAACATTGGGACTATCAGGCATAGTTAAAGAATGGTTTATAAGCTACCTGAAAGGCCGCACTCAATTGGTAGAACTAAGACATACAGAAAATGGGACCGTCAAAACAGCAAGATCCAGCCTGCAGCCTGTAAACCGAGGTGTTCCTCAAGGATCAGTAATGGGCCCGGTACTCTTCATTCTCTTCACAACTGATCTTCCCCAACAACTTGGAAATACTTGTAATACTATAATGTATGCTGACGATACCACCCTGGTATTTAAAGAACCAAAAACAGAAAGTCTAGAAGTAGCTTCCTATGTAACCTTGAACATGGCTTACCAATACTGCCACAATAACGACCTTGCAGTTAACACAGCTAAAACCACTCAAATAGCTTTTGGAAGAAAAGCTGACAAAGTCCCAAACCTACCAGATGTAAACAAACAAGATGAAGCTAAATTCTTGGGCATAACTCTAGACAAGAACCTCTCTTGGACGCCTCAAGTGGATAATTTATGCACAAAGCTTAGCTCCAGCCTCTATGCGATGAAACGGATAAAGGATACAACAGATGAGAGAACAATTAGGGTGGCATACTTTGCGCTTTTCGAGTCACACATAAGATACGGACTGTTAGCCTGGGGTGGAACTTCAACCACTAACATGCAAAAGGTTCTCAAGAAACAGAAAAAAGCAATCAGAATTATCGCAGGACTGCAAAGACTCGACAGCTGCAGAGAAGCTTTTAAATCACTTGGACTTCTTACTGTTGTCTCTCTCTACATCGAGGAAGCTGTGATACATGCAATAGCAAAAACCCCTACTAGAAGAGGCGAAGTTCACCAATATAACCTAAGAAACAGCACCCAGTACAATCTTCTAGCACACCGAACGACTCAGTTTGAGAAGAAACCGTCATACATGGGAACCAAACTTCACAACCTCCTACCTCCAGATCTGAGAAGCAAGAATGAAAGAGAGCTACCACCTGCATTACACAAATGGCTTATCGAACGTCCATTTTATTCGATGGAAGAATTTTATCAACAGATTTTTGACTTTTAATGTATTTAAAAGTTATTTTCTTGTTACTGTTATTATTGTAATTTGACTTAAATACTATTCTCAAAGAATATGTAAATTAAAGAATTTTGATTTGATTTGATTTGATATTATACAGAAATTTACTGTTCAGCAGGTTGCTGTCTAATTGTTGACTACTCTGGAACCAGTCATCCAAACATGGAGTTCTTCTTCAGCTACCTAATAGATACTATATATATATATATAGGAAAATGGTATTGTTTGTGTATGTTGCTGTTAGTTTTCTTAATATGAACATCTTACGATAGATTAAGAATTTGCCCCTTTAAATATTCCTTTAAGCTGATCTGTCTCTTGTAAGCTACCTATTAAAAGTGATTTTAACAACATCTAAGAGAGCCATTCCAGAAAAAAGGCTAAGCAGAGCCACATAATTATATAACACTTTTATACAGGATGATGATAACATCTTCCCCCTGGAAATTTCTGAATGGTTACAGCAAAAAATGAAACTTACAGATGGTAATTATTAATCTAGATTAATATTACCAAGATTTATGGTCAAATCAAATCATGTTTATTGCCTTAAGACTTTCACAAGTATTGACAATGTCTATTTGCCACCAGATAGCCAAGTCAAAAGTACATGTAACAATGTGCTATTCTACAGAATAAATAAAATAAAAATCATACAGAGGCCCAACATTAGCATTTACAGCAACATTATATAAGCTTAGTGGTTTAAGAGTGTTTTTCTATTACTTCTTGTGTTTTTTTTCTTTTTAAGCAGGCTGCATTAAAACTAGTCAGAACAAGGTATTAACAATTGTAAAAAGCAACCAGACTGTAACAAAATGTTTACAATTTTACAAAAGTCCCCACCAAATATAAAAATCATTAATAGGTATAAAATTCAACAGCAAATAAAAATTTAACATTAAGTAAGTATAGTAAGTGTAACATTTAATTAAGTATAAAATTAAACAATCAATATATAAAATTTTAAAATTAATAAATAAAATTAATAATAAAATATCAAACTATACAAATACAATTACATAAAAAACCTACAACAAATTAGAAATATAAATGATTTGTAGTGAGAAATTCCTCAACTTAATAAAAATCTCTATAAAAAATAGGTCTCAGATATTATCTATTTTTCGACATATTAAACAGTTCTCTACTTACCTACACAATTACCTTGGTTAAGAAGGCAATTTCTATACTGAAATTCAATCTTTTTATACTGGGTGGTCTTAAACTCAGATGCTACTAATGACTGGCAGGGTGATTCTGGCCCTATCCATTTCAGCGAATGGTTGAAAAATATTTTTGTATTAAATTTGCCACAAAATGCTACTGGAAAAATGTGTTTTGTCTGAAGTAGATAGAATTATAAAAAAGTTGCTTGCACCAGCTCTTCATCACTTTAGAGTGTTTTCCTCCGAAAAACCTTTTTGATTTTGGGAACAGGTTACTAGATACATGGTACAATCACTACTAGATGCCAAATCATGACTGTATGCGGGGTTGAGAAAATTTCTCATTCGACTATTTCTGTTGTAAACTTTAATTCTTATTGACTAAAAGTTTTCAAATAGATGACTACTCAATTGTGTTTTCACTGTAAAGAAGTCTGATTTACCCACTATTGAATATCAAGAGGCCGAACATTTTGTGCATCCAAACACTGAATTTTGAAGATTTATTTTGGCCACTATTTTGTAGTATTACCAATGAAACAAACTTTTTTCCTGCAGAGGGGAAAAATTCCTTTGGATTCTCTTTGGGTACCATTATTCTTGCTTTGGATTCCTCTTGGCTTGGTTCCAAAGAGTTATGTGGTGTCTCCACTAAAAACCACCTCCTCCTTCACTTTCTCAAACTGAGCAAGAACTACTTATTTGCATTACTACAGCTCAGCGAGGGGCACCAGCACCTGCATATTTCTTGTCCTATTCTACTTCTCTTTCATTTCCCTTTTGATGATCTTCTGAATCATAGTTAATATTACATGCCATTTTCTAGCACATTCCTGCATTGTGGCTACGGAAACATTTTGACCGCAAAATCAGATTTAAGGAAGAACTGATGCTAAATCAAATCAAATCAAAATATTTATTGTTCAAAGACATATACTGTACATGCATAGAACATAGTCATTAAATAGTATTTACTATATAATATGAGAACTATGTATTATATAGCATTAGTAGTATATGTTATAAATACCATAACCTAAAATATTATATTGCTATTATACAAACATTACCATTAAAACTAAAAGTGATAGACAATCACGCATCTGTTAATGGCCCAGGCTATGGAGCTCTGTCCAACAGCTCGACCACAGAGTAAAACGCATGTTTTAACAAGTATTGCTTTAAATTATTTTTAAAGGATGCCTCAGTTGAAGAAGTTTTCACCCCATGCGGCAGAGCATTGACTATTTTGGAACCAACATATGATACGGATCTTTTGAAGATGTTGCTGTGGTGGTGCGGAATGATGAGTGTATCTCTGTTGCTGATGGAATACAGATGATTATATGTAGGGAAATATTGCAGGTTTTTGAATGTATACATTGAGAGAGAAAATATAAACAGTGAAGGCAGAGCCAAAAGGTTTTCATTAGTGAACACTGCCCGACAACTGTCACGACTACCCAGGCCACACACTACTCTAACAACTGCAGTGGAGGCTAGATAAGTATGACTAGACAAAATGTACGGTATTAAAGTGCATTTTACCTGTATCCTCTGATAGGTATCGCTCATCATAGCGATGAGCAGATTGATGAGCACTACCACCGAGACCAACATGTAGATCCCGAACACAAACTTGAAAAGGTACAGAGTCCACTCAGGCTGTGAGGTGTCCTTGACTTTGAGGTTGTCCGGGGTTGTCTGGCCAAAAACCGCGAAGAACAAGAACTCCAGTGCTGACATTGGATTTAACCTTACTGCAACACAACTGTGTATTACTTCAAAGTAATTAATTGTACACAGAAATGCTCTCGTTTTAGTTTTAGATTAACACTTTACAATGGGGAGGTAAATAGTCACAATGTAGCACTAAATTTTAAATCGATTCATAATTAAAATTTTACCTGCAGTTTTGCCAACTCAGTTTGGTATAATTTCTCGGTACTTTGCTATTATCCAGAGGCCGTTCTCTCCCTATATAATATTTTTTTAAAGCTATATAAGTAGGTAAATACATATGTAGTTATTATAAATACTAAAAGTTAAGGTTAAGCTTTACGAGCGCTCACTTGATCTGAACCTTTCACGACCTCAGATCACATTGCACATTGTCCAACTTTTCTGATATCAGATCACGTTGGGTGATCTGGGATGTGATCTGAAGTAAGGAGAGTTCCGATTGGAAACACCTCTGGCCACCAGTGCGGATTTCGGTGGCTCGAAACATCCCTCGAAATAGTACCCAAACGTAAGGTCAGATCTGGTGAGTGTTCATAAAGGTTTACTCTAACTTTCATATTACTAGTAAAATGTATACGATAACCTAATCTGAACCTACTTATATCACTTTCTCTTTTAACACATCAATATTTAATACTGTCTTGGGAGAGACATCAGTAATAGTTGACTGAGTAACAATAACAGTCAACTAGTAACCAATATTTATAATGCTGGTAATAATAAGAGTTAGATTTTTAATATTATTATATACTAAAATTAATGACTTTAAACTAATGAAGAAACAGCAAAACATGCTTTATTTTTACTGCTAAGGGCAAACGCGCACTAGCACGGCCAAGACCAAGACCAAGACCAAGACCACGACCAAGAACGTGCGGCCAGGACAACGTGAAATGATGTGGAGCAACGCGCACTAGTCAGACCAAGACACGACAGACGCACAACCACAGCTGTATGCTCTGGTCGCACAGACCAAGCGCGAGACCTGCTTGACGTTGCGGCCAGGTTTCCATCAGCTGTTATAGAACAGCGCGCACTGCCTACGGCCAAGTCTGCGACCAGGAGTAGTTGAGAGAGGTTGGTGTGTGCGATTGATTTGTTTGTGATTTGTGAACAAGTTTAGTAGACAGTATTGTAAAATGGCAATGTAATGAGGGATTTTTCATCAGATGATTATGCCAATAGAATAATGAAGAAGGAAAAATGGGAAGAGATAACATTGCTATTCGGTGGTGGCGATGTCTGTACAACAGCGGCACAGAAGAATGAATTATGTAAGTAGAAAGTATGTTTCTAACTTTTAATTACATATTTTAAAATTGGATGGACTAGAACCAGTATCATGAGGGATCTTCACGAAGCCTTCGATTTTCTGGGCAAAAAACACAGCTTATTTATGGTGGATATGGCCAGAGAATCTACCAGCAAGGATCTTCAATAGCTCCTCCTATGAATACTGTTGGCAACAACTACGAACCTCTCACGAGTCTACAAAGAAATACTTCAAGCACACATTCAATGACGTGTTCACGAAGACGACCAAGTGTCCCCATTTGGTTCAATGTGAGGCGCGATTTTCACTAACAGTTCGGCAAAACTTTTAACACTCATCCGTGTGTAGTTAAAAAAACTCTTCTTCACGCTCACGTAAATTAGCATAAAAACTAACGAAGTACCCTTTTAAAGGCCTCTCTGCTCTCAAGGGGTGTATCCAGTGTTTTCTTTTACTTTTTACATATTTACGGTACACATACATGGCCACTGCTATTTCTTCGACATCCATTTTCAGACTGACTGTTGTTTTTAGTACATTACAAAACTGTCTTGGTCTTGGTCAAGGTTGTGGTCGTGCTGTTCCAGACCAATACTGGTCTTGGTCTTGGCCGTGCTAGCGCGCGTTTACCCTAAAGTTAGGAATTTCAGTGCATCTGAGTAACTGTTAATTAGTAAAGTATTTCACTCACTATAATGATTCATTTAAGTAAAAATGTTACAACAGCAATAACCATTTCAAACAAACAAAAGACTTATAAAGCTTAAACCAATAATTTTTCAGATAAGTGTTGTTAATTCCTTATGTCAAATACAATTAAATATATTATCTTGTAATGTTGAATACATCAAAGGCAATAAAACACATGTATAAGTTGAATTTTGCAAAGTATTTTTGGCATACACAAGATATCTGTCTATTAAACATTCTTAAAAAGTATGGAATATTACAGTAAATAAAAACAATAACTAATACACATAGAGGAGCCAACCAACATTTTAGCATTCTGATTCTAATCTAAAGGCAAAATAGAGTAACAACAAAACAATCAGCTCTAACTAGGTTCAAGAACATGCTCAAAATGCAGCAGAAGTCTCAACTCATAAATGCCAATCAAATCTTTGTCTTCATTTAGTCCTCCATGGAATTAATTTGTTTTGAGGTGAGTTAACTCAAATTTTATTCCTAAACAAATTATGAAATAAATCTTTAGATGTAAGTTTATTCTCATTCTCAATGGTAAAAATAAACATTTTGTTTTGGTTTTACATACTTTTTATTTAAAAATAGTAAAGATATGCAAAATACAGAAAAAGTAACTTCAAGCACAATGCAAAATTAAATTAATGTACAAAATTTCTAACTGGAAAATTATATCCAGAATTTTAGTTAAAGTACTACAAACATTAAATGCCATAACTTATTCGTCCTGGACTATATATATATTAAGAATTTTGTTGAAACGTTTATTAATTTTATATACATGAGTTGATAGAGTGTTTTGATTTATGTTAGTAGAAATGGAAAATGCCTTTACTAATTTTATTAGACCAAAATTATTAAATAAACATTTAAATTTATGATGATAGGTATATGTTTTACTAGTAAAAAGTAAATAAAAACTGTGTAAAATAATGTTAAACCACTGATTTATCACGTAAGCTTCAATATTTGTGTTAAATTTTCAAATGTTTGGCACATTTACTTCTAATTGTAATTATTTTTGTTGTTTACAAACTTAAACCATGAATCATGAGTTCATATACTGTTTGCTATAATATATAATACAAAAATTTTGTTATTTAAATTCGATTTTAATTGTCAACATTAATAAATCAGAAACTCTTTATTACAATATCTTTGAGAAATATATAGCACCAATTTACAATAATTTAATGTCTATAATATTTAGAATAATAATGTCTGCACAAGAGTGCATATAGTTGTTTATAAAGTTAAAATGCAACATTTTTGTAATCTTTCCAAAGTTTCAAGGAGATTAGATGATCTGATCAGCTGAAAGGTTGCACGGAATGCAGCAAACACTGAAAGCCCTATCCTAGACACTGAGAGTGAGCAGCAGCCTCCGTTCCGATGTGTACGACACCAACACTATTCTAGAAGCCGACAGCCAACTTACAATCCTCATCCTTGCGCCACACGCATTTCCGGCGTTTGGTATACCAAGTACAATACACTGTATCGGGATCCAAGGGTTTTGGAGTTGTTGAGGTGGGTTTTTGGAGTTGTTGAGGTCACATTCTCTGATCATAACAAACAAATCCCTCAAGACTCAGCTTTTGATTGGCATCTGCTGAATTGAGCAAAGACTAGGCCTACTGTATCTAATATTACTTTACAGAAGTGTCAAGTCATTAATACTGAACTTTAAACATCGGAATGTATAAAATGGAATTATGAGTGTTTTCAAAATGTAAAAGTCTATAATTAAATTTTAAAATAATTAATATATATTTAGAATACTTTACAAAAATATGGAGAAATTTAACGAATACAGTTTTGCTGTTGAAAGACCTTCCAAAATGGAAAGCACATAGATGTAGGAATGTATAGTTTTAAAATTCAGCTATATGAGTTATCAATATGTTGGGACTTAAATATTCAATGTCACCAAATTCGAAAATTCAAACAATTATTAATATTTATTCACAATTTCGTCAAATGCATTACCAAGGTGGAATACAAACAAAGTGTCACATAGGAATATGTCTTGAGATGAACACTTAAAAATGGGCACTCAAATTAAAATATTTCTTTATAAAAATGCCATCCAATAAAATTTGTCTCTTCCAGATACTTACTTTGTAATTATAATTTCTGATTTATTATGTACATGCTCATATAAACTTTGACACAACACATGCACCGTGCAGTTTGAACAAAACGTATCATAGTAATAAAATAGCAAATAAGTATAAATTCACAGGTTTCAGTTAGTTATGTACATACCAATATTTGTGAGTAATAAAAATAGCACAACACTATTTTTTTACTGTTGATTGTTGAGTTTATATTAACTTTAAACTACGTGTTTAATACAGCTGCACGTATTCTTAAATTCAAATATCTTTTGAAATTCATGAGAAGTCTTAACAGTTTTGTATAAATAAATACTTAGATGTTGACGGGTTTAAATTAATAAATATTCACATTAAGTTATAACAATTCTGACAAGTATTTCACTTTCTCAGTAATATTTGTTTTTCTAAGATGTCTCAAAACGAAAAAATTATATTTTTAATTCAATCAAGTATTGAAATTCAAGTGTTAGAATCATGCAGTACACAGTGTTAGTGCAGATCCTAGTCCGGCTTAATTGTATACAATTATTAAAGCCAGATTTGGATTTTATGTTGGACACACTTAAATTTATACAATTCTCTCAAGATATATACAATTACTTGCAAGACGATTATGGACCACACTGTTAAATTGCAGTAAGTGAAATAAAAATAAAAATTAAGTAGTACTTAAAATTATAAAGGTAAAATAAGCTAAATAATATTTAGGCACCATTTTTGTCATCCAAATTAAATTGTTAAGAATATAAATTCTTCATCCAAGGACATATAAACAAGATTTTCAGCCTTCTAAAAGTAGAACAAATGGTATAATATTATTTCACATTAGAAGGAGAAAATAAATATTCTAGTACATTACAGACCTACCATTGTTTATAAACAATGATTACAGCAAAACATTGTCTGAATTAGAAAACATAATTGGATTACAATATCAAGTTACCAATAAATGCACCTAAGTGAGTTTTAAATAACTTGTGTGTATTGTTGAAGTATTTTATAGAGCATTTTGTGGGGTCCACTTCTATATGAACTGTACACTGTACAGTGTGCTAATCTTTATCACACAAAGTAAAGATGCAGCAGCATTGTATTTACATCCGAAGTGAGAGTAAAAACTAAGTTACAATTCACCAAAATCTAAATTGACTTACCCTCAGCGAAGATCCCATAAGTGGGAGGGACGTACTTATGGTTGTGTTGCCCCGCCCGAATCTCTTCCGGCGTTTGGTTCTTGAAGGGTTGGTTGAGGGCGACAATGTGCATCGCGAAACCGAAAATAAATATCCCGAGCACAGCCAGAAACCGGGCCAGGTCCTTCATCAGATTACCGATGATGATGGCCCAGGGTCCGAACAGATAATGGAACGATAAGAAGTCTAGAATCTGTACACAAGCGAGTAGAAACGAAACGGCAAACAATTGGTTCCTGAGGTACATCAGCGTGGGCCAGTATAGCCTTTCTATTAGGTAACCCAGTAAGTGCAAAGCCACTCCGAATATTCCGAAAAGTAACACTGTCAGTTTAATCCAGCCGAGGCCACTCTTATCACTCGGGTTTGTCAGTTCGGACAGCAGCAGTCCGGAGAGCCAAACCAGGAGAGTCCACTCGTACCAGTACGGGTTGAGGGTGGGTCGGACCACCTGGTAGATCGGCGTGATGCCCACCAACATCAGCAGGATCATGAGGTGCACATGGGACGTCAAGTACGACATGAACTTGATGATGGGGATCTTGTTGTACTTGTGGCCGAGAGAGAGCGTGAAGTAAATCCAGACCGGAGGACATATGATGAAGGTGATGAATAACAGCATGGTCTTCCATGCTGCCCAACCCAGGCTGCCTTGCCACAGTTCCTGTACACCAACAGACTCTGTCACTGTCTATCTACATCATTCGTGTGAATTGCAATTTAGTTAGTTACAGCTTCATAAATAACTCCATTAACAAAACATGTTATTTGATAGTTTTAAGTTCGTTGATAAAGAAAACATATAGATGTGAACAGCATTTTCAATGGGTATCTTGGTCTTTACTAATACTCACTCTTTCATGAAAGCCATAACAGAAGCTTTTAAACCATGAAGCAAAGTTATTCATTTTGACTATTCAAACATTTTTCAAACTAGCAATTAGAAACAAAAAACATTTTTTATGCTACAATATTGGTGTATTTGGACTCGTTTGATGCATTGTGGGAATATCTAGGATGAAATATGTAATCTTTATTATGATTTAATTGGATCAGAGGCTACACACTAACATTATTTGATACAACTTTTATTGTACCTTTAGTAATCCAAGATTATGAAAGTTATATTTACTCAGCAGAGCTTTCAGAACCCACAAATTTGAAGAAATCAGGTGGAACGAGAAACGGAGGAAGTTTTAAAAATTGGTTGTGTCCAGAGGGTGAAAACTTCTTGGTTGCAGGAAGAGGTGATATGTAAGGGACCGATTCTATTCAGAACCAGATGTTCTTTTAACCAGTATTGCCACTAATTAATTAAAAATAAAATGAATATTTTATCTTATTATTACTCTATATTGGTATAAAAATATTAAATTTTTTAAATCAATGAAACATAATTGATTTCTGTAATAAAACATGTATGTTATGTTGAATATAATTAAAAATAGACTTGTTTATTTTGACCGGTTGGAAATACAATATTGTCCTATTTAATGATACTCATTTATTACTGGTAAAGATTACATGGAAATTTGTCAAACGTCGTCACATTGAAAACACATTATTGTACACTTCAATGTTAAGAGCAATGCAATCCTCCAGTTTGTCCAAATCTTTAAAAGAAGCAATAAATTAAATTAAAAAATCAACTACTGATAAAAGAATTTCCTAAGATCAACAATAATTGTTTAATTCATCATTTATCCCAAAAAACGCACCCACTTCATAAAATGGGTGTTCCTAGAGGAAAAAGCCAATTTGTCTTTTGAAAATACTAAATGGCAGTGATCTCAATCTAGTTGGCAGTGGATTCCATAATTTTGGTCCAAGAGATAACGTTGCTAAAGATATGGAAGCTTAATGTAATAAGGAATAAAATCCTTCTTATACATTCTAGTTTTGTTTAAAACACAATTGACTCCTCTAACTAAACAAATGGAATGTTGAACAGATTTATTAAAATCATTTTGACTGTTTAATTTGAAATTGTAAAATTTATTATGATATTTAGTTAACCAAATCACTCATGCATAATTTACCTGTAGGTATCGTTGTACCACAGTGTGAGCAATCACTTCTTTTTGCTCATTCTCTATGAGTACGTCGAGGAACTCCATATTCCGTCGGTCTGTCGCCGTCAGAATCCTACCCGCGGAGTCTACTCCTGCTGCCAGTGCTAGCAGTTCAGTCGCCATTCCTTCACAGAACTGACCTGCCGATATCAAGTCTTTCGCTCTCTCTTTCTCCTGCAAGTCATCAAGATTATGTTATGAACACGAAATGACCAGAGGAGTTTACAAAATTCTAAAAGTGATTACCAAAACCTGTAGTCACCAACCTTGTTAGACAGATTCATGTAGATACTAGAGAGCTTGGCGGCTGTATCGACTGGAGCTGGTGAAACAAGAATGAACTCTTGCATTGGCTTGTCATTGTTTTTCTTGCTGCAGACCATCAGGTTGTAGACAAACTGGAACATTATAGAATTTCCATGAAAATCTACTTTCCTCAGAACAGGACTTCTCAAAATTTAGCAAATATAATTGTAACTAAGCTGTTGTGTGATGAAATTGAAGACTGGTCTGTGTAAGTGACAATAAAAAACTCTCTTGCAAAAACTTTTACTTTAGATACTGTGCAAAACTATGAACTAAAAGAAATTTCACCAATCTTGTGTTTTAATTCATTAATTTGTTTTTCAAAATGTGATTATATTTGTTTTTAGTTCAGTATTAAGGAAGAAAATGGTTTCATAAGGTTTGACATAAAATTCGACGTACATCATCTATAGATGATATGTTTTGCTTGCATGATCTTTAACCACAGCACATAATTATCTAACATTGTTGTATTTCATTTGACAATTAATTTTTGGGAGTATGAAATATTATTATTGTTTGTTGCACCTTCTTAGTTTATTCGTGTTATACATTATGAGTTAGCATACTGTTATACCTATTTAGTCTATTATCGTTATATCTACTTAGTCTTATAGTCTATATTATGATGCCTATTTAGTCTTTCATTGTAATACCAAACATTTTATAACAATTTAAATCCACTATATCATGCTCTTTCACTACATTGATATTATTGCATTAACGTCTCATAAATTATCATAATGATTTTTAATTTGTTCTCAACTCGATCCAGTTATAAAATTGTATGTTCTCTTTTTATATTTTGTATCTTCTTGAGTATATCTCTTTCAAAGATATCGAGCATGGTTAGTTGCATTGCATGTATTTTATTATAAATATCAATATTATTATTACTGCTATTGCTTTATTGTTACTAATTGATATACTAATCAAGCTGTCAAGTATAAGCATTGTAATTAATTGTAAAAAAAGGTAAAAATTGTAAAAACCCTTATCTCCTTAAACGTCTTTACATACCCTCCGATCTTCCATAAGGTTATACGTGTCATGCTCTTTGGTCAGGAGATACTCAAGGACATCATTGTGACCTTCCTGGGCCGCAAACCAGATGGGCGCTGATCCGTAGTTGGTTTCAGACTTGGGAGAGGCACCAGACTCCACGAGAAGACGCACTACATCGAAACAGCCAGCCCTCGCGGCGCAATGCAGAGGAGTCCAGCCATTCTGTTTATACATAATAACTCAGAAGATTTTTATATAAGGAGTTGTTAGCCTTAATTTATACCATAATTTAGCCAAAAGGTTGATCCATTTCCTCCAATCCTTTGAAGAGCATTTAAAAATGTAATATGAATAACAATTAAACATTTAGTCCTTTTGAGTGACAAAACAACAAAAACAAAACTTTTAAGTACTATTTTGATAAAGAAGACTAATAAATTTATAACATTAAAAAATATTTAATATTTACTATATTAGTGACCATAGTTTGTCAAATACTTTTTTAAATATCTAGGTAGAGATTTATTTCAATAACTATAATCTTAACTATAAAAATACTAGGACCTATAGCATCTTTGTTTACAAATAATTAAAAATAAGCTAAAATACAATATCACGAGCTTTGAATTCATGAATATTAAACAATATTTTAACTGTTGTAACATAATCCAGAAAAATAGATGAAATCTGTTAAAGTAGCACATTTAAACTAGCACAGTGGGTGGCAGCGATGTGTAGTCCAGTCTTCCCGTGACGGTCAGAACTATGTAGCAGGTCAGCTGATCTACTCAGCAGCAGGCCCACTACAGTGATGTGTGAGAAAGTGAACTAACCTTGTCAGTGGCATTGATCTCTGCGCCTTGCCCGAGTAGCACCTCCACCATCTGGTAGTGACTGTGTAGCAGGTCAGCTGATCTAATCAACAGCAGGTCCACTACAGTGATGTGTGAGAAAGTGAACTAACCTTGTCAGTGGCATTGATCTCTGCGCCTTGCCCGAGCAGCACCTCAACCATCTGATAGTGACCGTGGGTGGCAGCGATGTGTAGCCCAGTCTTCCCGTGACGGTCAGGACTGTGTAGCAGGTCAGCTGATCTACTCAGCAGCAGGCCCACTACAGTGATGTGTCCACCGAAACACGCCAGGTGAAGTGGGTTATAACCCTACATCAAAAGTTTAATTCATATTTTTCAGTAGCCTAAATGTTTTATTCAGTTACGATACTAACTTTTTTACCTTTAATTAGGATTATAATGAATGTATTTGATTTTTGTTGAACCAAACATAGTGACCCTCTGTATTAGTTATTTATTCCAGCAAATCTAAATACACAGATATTTAAATTTATTTTTCGGAGATATATAACACTATAGAAAATGCTCAGTAAACAAAATTCTACACTCTATTGTGGATATCCCTGTAGTAACATGGACACTGGGTAGGTAAAATTTCGATAAGTACAAGGCCATAGAACACGTTTTCTCAAGACAATAAATTACAGGCATTCAGAAATTACTGAAATTCATCAAATTATAGTGAAACAATTTGATTTTGTACATTAATTACAAATTTTCTGATTGCTTGTCTATGAATATTTTTCAAAATTATTATATTCTCTGTTATTAACATATATAACATATTGTAGGCTACATATTCATATATTAACATAATATATAATCTGAATCTCGGAAACGGCTCCAACACCTTTCATGAAATTTAGTATGCAGAGGGTTTGGGGTGCGATGAATCGATCTAGCAAGGTTTCAATTTTAGAAAACGTTTTATCCATGTTTTCAAGCAATGAGAACTGATACAAAGTCAATATTTATTTATTTTTTTTATTTCTTTATTTACAACAGTAGTAAGCCAATTTTCACAGCTGATGTTTCATCAGAAATGCCAGAGTAAAAATACACTTTGTTGTATAAATTAACGAAGGTTCAAACCGAAAGGAAATTTTGATTTTAATATAAGTTGATGAATAATTTCACTCCTTAAATGAAATCTATTTATCTATTTCATATACTTCGTCTTACACGTACTGCTAAAGCCAAATGCCTGCAAACCTTAAGTAACATTATACGAGCAGAAAGGTCTCATAGTTTAGATGTTTCGACGTCTACAAGATTTGCGGCAGCGTGCGTCACAGCGTGTAGCTACTGAAAATTACGAGAATAACGATTAGAAGAACAAAGACGTCAAGACGGAAGACGTCGTAGGGGTTTAGAACATAATAATTATTTACCGACATATAAACGTGCCGTTACTGCAGCAGTGCAATATCACGCCTTAGGACCATTTGAAATGATATGTTTCCATTTGGGTGCATTGCATTTCCCTGAGGAATGGGTTTCTAATCGCATAAATAGAAATTCTTTTGGTGACTGTTTGCATGGCCGAATTTTAATGGAGCAAGCAAAATTTCAAATGAGTTATACGTAAACCGCTTACAAAAAGACACTGTGCGACTTTAGTTCACGCAGGGTGGGGTAAATACTCCTCCACCGCTGTGATGCCACTCTCTCCCTGTATCCCCACCACTGCTCGGCACTCGCCCGCTTGCTCCATCCCCTGACCACTTAGCGGCTAACCTGACAACAAAATGCAAGTTCCCTGGATGCGTCTATGGCTACATTAGTTTGTTAAATTAATATTTTACGCTTGTATAGGCCTACACACAAAGATACAATATACTTATAATAGGTAAGTAGATGCAGTGTAAACAAAATGGCACAAGCGAGACACGATCCACACAGCTGATAAAACGGAGACGAGGATATGCTTGTCCCACTCCCCACCACTGGAGGGGGCCCCTCATGTGCGGACTGCTTAGATATTTGCTTCTGCGCAGGTTTCTTTGCGAGCGGTTTATCTCTAGTAAGTCTTTTTAAAACCGTCATAATCAGAAGTGTTTAATAAAATATAAGAAACACAAA
Organism: Homalodisca vitripennis; assembly: GCF_021130785.1. NCBI lineage: Eukaryota > Metazoa > Arthropoda > Insecta > Hemiptera > Cicadellidae > Homalodisca > Homalodisca vitripennis. The sequence goes on from NW_025778600.1 coordinate 29,512, forward strand.
CGCATCTTTCAATCTAGCTTCCTTTGATGGAAAAGTGACAGAACAATAAATAGCCATGGTATTTACAGTTTTATCGTTTGCGGACAAGTATATCACAAAATGAATTCCAAAACACGATTTACCAAAAAAAAAAACCTGATATTATTTCAGAGACATTGGAGAAGGTAACTTACATTCTCTGAAGTCGCAGCGTCGACCTGAACTCCAACGGAGTTAAGCAGTAACCGCACCACGTTCTCGTTCCCCGAGTAAGCGGCAAAGTGCAGAGATGTCATGCCGGACTCGTTACCCAGCTCTCCCACCAGGCTGGCTCCTGTCGGTGGGTCAGACTTGACAGTGGCGGGGACACTGGCCAGCAGTTCCCGCACTGTGTCTGTTGGGCAGAGGATACTTCTTATTACATTGTAAGATCATAGCTACTTCAAACTAGGCTGGTTGGATGTGTAGGGAATCAAAGAAAAGTGAGCCTTTCTCCAACGGAACTTAAAATAACGTATTGCGCCTATGTCCAATCTCTTCTTTCTTGAAATAATTGCTTGGAGGGGGCGCAATAAAATCAGTTTTGGAACCTCTTTAAATAACGAAAAAATGCATCTTAAAAGCAGGATTAAGTAAAAATAAGCGCTATCCTACTGACGCTCTTTTCATTGAATCTTCACTCCTATCCTTGCGACAATTGTACATAAAGCATGTTTTAGGTCATATCTATAGATAATTTTCCCAGAAGCATCACATTCTTATAGTACCATACACGCTAGTAATGTCGGAATACCTCTTACAAGGTTAGTTAAATAAGTTTCTATAACAAATTCCTTTCTTATTTTCCTTGTATTATTCAGAAAGATTTGCAAAAACTTCAATCTTTTCGAGTATTCGAATCAACTTCAATTTCCATTTTTAAGAAAAACTTTATTTTCTTCCTTCTGCAAATTGGCCTAGAGGGAGCCGAGGTCCTAATCTTATCTGAATAAGGGCGGACTTGACCTTGGTCCTTTCTTTCCCCCCAACAACTGTCATTCATCTCCATTTTCCAGTTCATAATCAGTCCAAGTAAATTAAATATATTTTTAGCACCAAATAGTTTAATTTGTTAATTTTATTGTTGTTCTTTCGTCTCTGTACCTTACCCGGCAAAACAAGGTAAAATTAATTTCTGTAAAGGGCAGCGTCTCTAGCCTACGTACAGGCTGCTTGCCCATGTAAGCTAATTTCAAATAAAAAATATATATATTCAAAAATTACAATGTTTTAATATCTTTTCTAACAAATAAATTATTTGCAGACATGTTTGTAATCTCTGTTTCAATGTGAAAATTGTGGAAATAAACTCATATTTTATTTCATTTTTTCATTTCTCATTGATGAATCTCTTTTACTTTGACCAGGTACAGTTCTTACCTTGCTATACAATTTATACAGGAAAACAGAATCAGAGTTATGTTTCTATAGATTAAAGAAAAACTCGGCTATGCTTATATATAGTTTGATCTCTATATGACATCGACCTATTTAGGCGAACAATACTGAGTGATATCTTAGCAATATGAAAATCAATTGTGTGCCCTTTTTTGTAGAATAACTATGGAGGGAGAATCTTGAGAAATAAAGGGACTTGGAGTGAAAGGTCATAATTTTAAACGTCATGGAGATTCCTTGTTAACCATATGTGAGTTTACATTTCTAGACGCTCTGTTCTTATTGGAATTAGTTATAAATTTAAAACAGACACTCCAATAATATACTTTTTTTATTTCTATGAGGCTTTCCGTGCTCAAGGAACACATAATCAGACCCACATAACTGAATAAAAGTTGTTAAAATTATAATGTAAACAATTTTGTAATAAATAAAAACATGTGTCATTAAAAATACAAGGAGTCTATGTAGGCTAAGTATAAAAAAATAAAGTTGATATTTAGTTAGATCAAATAAAGTAGCGGTGAATTTTTAAAAGGCATTATTTAATAGATTATTTTGGTTCTTCTTTATAAAAATGGTTTCATATGCATTGAGGAATTTTTTGTTTTTGGCTTCTCGTAATAATTTTGAATTTGAAAATGAGTGTCCAGTTTGAAGTGCATGTTTTCCATGGCCGATTTTTCTTCTTGTTAGCATTTCAAACATGCTCTATGTTCCTTAGCTCTCTTTTTACCTTCCTTTTTGTTTGGCTAATGTATTTTAAATCACAATTGTTACAAATAATTTAATAAATTCCAGATTTTTCATCTTCATTTAGGTTATTCTTTGGATTTCCTAACATGATCTAACTAAATATCAACTTTATTTTTTATATATACATACACTTACTGTCCAGTCATAGAATAATATCTCCTTGTATTTTTAATGACATGTTTTTATTTATTACAAAATTGTTTATATTATTATTGGAACAACTTTTATTCAGTTATGTGGGTCTGATTATGTGTTCCTTGAGCATGAAAGGCAACGCAGAAATAAAAAAGTATATTATTGGAGTGTTTGTTTTAGATTTATAAATTTATATCATATGTGAGTTGATGCTAGCTAATAATTTAAAAACAATGATGTTTCTAAATTGTAATATGCTAATGAGTCTTTGTAAGATTAAAAAAACGTAAGCTGAGTGACTTGAGAGTAAATATCAATCACGAATAGTAGAACCTTACCAGCCTGTCCAAAGTATGCAGCGACATGCAAAGCTGTGACTCCCAACTTCTTGCTGGACACCCTGAGGGACTGGGAAGACTTCATGACTTCCAACACCTGCCCGTGGCCGTTTTGGGCTGCGAGATGGACGGCTGTGAACCCAGCCTACAAAAAAATGTAGGCCTATAGGATTACTCCAACACATTTCTCTGATTCTTTGTTTAACCCTTTGAAGCACGTTTTACAAAAAATGAATATTTTAGTGATTTTATATTGTTTCCCTATAGAAATAACCTTTGTAAGTACAGTACATTTATTTTTAGATTTTGTCAATCATAATTTATATTTATTTTTGAGGTGGTTTCACTGCATAACCACTATGCAAGTACGGTCTTTGGGTGTATGCAAATAAAATTAAATTTTCTCCACCAACTTTTATTTAATACAATCAATAAATGACTATTCTAACAATCCAAAACTGATTGTGTTGATAATGTTATTATTACTTCATATGTGGACACTTTTTATTTATTCCTTTCGGTGATAGGCTCGGAAACAATCTTTTAGTTCACTCAAACAAAGGGCAACACCACACGTTTCACATACCCATTTCGACCGATGAACTTCTTCTTTGCTGGAGCATTGAGCACAACGTCGAGACGTTCCTCTTACTGGCATGTGTGCATTTTCCGTAAAACGAAGTTCTTGTGGAACCTTTGGTTTGTAGTTGTTGATTGGAGTTGAAGAACTTCGTCTTCCTCTAGTTTCTCCACGAGGTACTCCCAGAAGGGCTTTTGACACGCTTCTCCTAAACTCTTTTAGTGTCAGTGGTTTTCCCTGGGATAGCATTGAAAATATGATAAAAGAGTTTACTATGGTTGTGTCCAGAAAGTGCCAGAAGATTCTGTGCCACCACTTTTTGGACTTGCGATCTATTGAGTAGGTAGATTTCAACATGTCTGCCTTATCGACATAGCCCATGTGAGCATTGTAGTCCTTTACTAATATAGGGCATGGAACAGCTACAATTTCACCGTTTGCCTGTTTTCTGTTTACAGTTGTCACTTCGTTAGGATTGTGGTAATTAGAAAGAAAGTAGATACCTCTCTTGTCTTTCCATTCGACAGCTACAATTCCAGTCATAGTTGACATGAAGTCATGTTCTCCTTGATTCATATGTTTCCCTTCAGGCAAACACTCTTTTGGAAAAAAAAAATTGTCTGTCAGCTCTTGTTGTACCACAAGCTTGAATATTGTTTTTCTGTAAGTAAATCATTAGATTGACTGAGCTAAAAAAATTGTCACAATATATTACATAATTCTTATTTACTAATTCTTCAGTGAGTTCTGTTACTACCCTTTGCCCAAGATTCTTTTCAACTATTCCAGCCCTTTTACCTTCGTAGATTTGAAATTGGCTGATAAAGCCTTTTTCATCAGCCCTCACCCAAACTTTGTACCCACGTTTGGTTGGCTTATCTGGCATATATTGCTTGATTCCACTCCGACCTTTGAGTGGAATCATGCTCTCATCAATTGATTGAAATCGAGATGGAGCATAGCATGCTTTGTAGGTTTCTTGAAGCTTGTTTAGGAGAGGCCTGATCTTATATAGTTTGTCATAATTAGGAGAATCTCGTTCGGGCATGTCATTATTATTGTTTATATGTAAATTTGTTAAAAGCCAGCCAAATCTGTTCACAGACATGTATGAAGATATGTAGTCATCTCTCAAATCTGCCTCTGAAGACCAGTAATCACGGTAGGAGGGAAGTTTTTTTATTCCCATTAGGATATTTAGGCCTAGAAACACTTTCATTTCTTTCCTTGTTGTTGGAAATCTGATAACGCCCCCACCTATTTGGGTAGCGTAAACATTGGTTTCAAACACAAGTTTGTCAACTAGATCGTCGGGAAAAAGAGCTGAAAACACATCAACTGGGGTTGAAGCGTCAATTAGGGGACCTGTGCGTTCATTGAAATCATACGACTTATTGGGTGAGTAGTACTTTTGATACCACGTAACACTATCTTTGTAAAGTCTGTTAGCCAAAGGCTCAGAGTCCTCATCAAATTGAACGTCCATAGGCTGATTTTGAACGTCCAAGACTGCATTACCTTCGGGAATGCCAGGCTCTACCCCCTCTGCACTATGATTATCTTGAAAGTCATTTTCATTAATAATTAAAATCGGGATTTCATTACCTTCAGCTGTTTGGGCTAGGTCCAAATAATCTACCTCTAAGATTCCATTTTCTGCAACTGTGTATATTCCTTCAGCAACATCCGGGTATACTTGATCTTCGTCGTCCTCTGATTCATGGTCAGATGGGATGTCTTCAGTTTCCGCCAGCCAAGCCTCTATGGATTTGTTCTCCATGGTTATAGTACCCCCTGAAATCAATAAGCAGTTGTAAAAAATGTAATAAGTAGTTTTATATAGTAAAAATAACAATATAAAACAGGTTTAGCAACTGGTACGTACAGTAGTATAAACGACGGCCGACCCCAAATGCATGGTGGTCATGTGGTGAAACCACCACAATAACGCCTAATATTTATTCGCCTGGCATCTCAAATCTAATTATTATAGTTTATATGTATATATTTAAGTACATTTATACTGAAAATATATGTTTGTACTTACCAAAAGTGATCAAAGCACAAAAGAAATACAAATATGTCACACTCAGTCAAGGCATGGACTCTTCTTTCACCCAGTCGTGGCAAACAACGCTCCTGCCGGGATTTGGGCGAATCTAGTGGAGCGGTTACGTAATTTGCCGCTAGAATGCGTCCTAAATCACTTCTGGAAGGTGGTTTCGTATATGCACCACTATGCGGGAAAGGAATAGAAATAAAAACATAGGTGGTTTCACTATGATGCCACTGTGCTTCAAAGGGTTAAAGTTTGTTATTGACGATGGAAGGTTTGGCAGGATAATAGTAGTTCGGACATTTGCCATCGCTGTGGTTACAAAAAGGTATAACACAACGTTTCGAAAATTGGTATCTATCCTCTTCGTCAGGTGAGGGAGTTATTAGTACAGCGCAGTATTTATTTATTCACTGCTATAAAATTATGATGCTTAGTACTTATTAGCCAATTGTATTTGAGACTGACACAATAAAACTACTTAGAGTTCTATTGCGTCAATAATGAAGTTTGAAGAAGTTTCAGGAGAAACCCAGTTTAATCTGGAATGAGTTCTATCTACTGATATAAATCAATGATGTAGAATTAAAATCTGTGTTATTGATAAAAATATTACTGCTATGTTTTGTAATTATATATCTCTATTACAAGTAAGTAAGAACATTCAGGACGCACCTTCAATGCAATTAGCTAGCTATGTTTGAAGTTTATTTTTAAACATGGAAGGATTGTGAAGGAAACAGAATTTTTCCGAACATTTGTCATCGTTGAGTGAAACAAAAAATGACCTTGTATTCCTTGTTATTTATTACTGTGTATTTTTGACCTGTATTCTGTAGTTCAGTTTTAATAATTAGCGTTGTTTAGCTATTTATCAAGTGCGTGCTTTTAGAGTTACTGAAGTTGACACTCAACATGGTGATTGTGATTCCTGACTTAGGCGTGTCACAACGCTCTGGTGTGATTTGTTATTTTAGTCTAGTTTGTAACTATGTCTTAGGTTAGTTATTCGTGAAGAAGAGATCACATTGCAGATCTCGAAACGTAATGTTACTGATTTTTGTTTCACTGAACGATGGAAAATGAAAAATCCTGTTTCCTTTAGCTAGCTATATTATTTAATAACAGACCACTAAATCAAGGAGAACCCACCTTGTTCTCATCAGTGCACGAGGCACCTGCCCGCACCAAGACTTTGACCACGTCTGCATGTCCACCCTCCGCGGCCAGCTGGAGTGGGGTGGCCTCTGTCACCCTGTTACGGGCAGAGATCACTCCCGTGCGGTCAAACTTCATCAGCTCCTCGATCACCCTCACCGAGCCTTGCATCGCTGCTATGTGCGCACAGGTGTTGCCGTCCTGGAACATGCAGAGCATAGTCTTAACAAGTTCAAGATCAATCTTCTTTATTTTCTAAAATACATAAAATTTACCTTCCAGTGCACTTCAAGAGGCGCGTGCGGGAGTTCAGTTGAATAATACTTACAATTATCTTTAGTGTTCATTGTCCAATTTATATTCTGATAACAATGTCTTCACTTAAACCAAATTTACAAATCAGCAACAAGTAGGTTAAATTTAATAAATAATATACCAGGAGATTAATATAATATAATTTAGAATAAGTGACAAGCATTACAAATTTACAAGCAACAATAAATAAATATACACTGTAGGTGGTAACAAGCAATATAATTTGAAATTTAATAACAAATAAAAAAAACATTCCAATTGGCTACAAATAATAAATAAATTATAAAGAAGAAATTCATAGTACGTAAAAAGAACTGGATTGGTAAACAATACAGTTTAACATTTACAAACTAAATAAATAAAAAATAGTGTAGCCTAAGTTGTAACAAGCAATATAAATAATATATATGGCTTCATATATTACAATTTTAACACTTATTTAAACTTATTCCTTTGCAAAGTTAATAGCTTTGATTTTAACTTTATGTTTTTTTTATCAAATATCACCTTATTGCCAAAGAATCTCACAAAGTCAATATACAACACTTTGGGCCAAGATAACAAAACTGATGTCTACTCGATTCCTTGGTAAAAATGGTACTTCGAATAAAACATAATTACTAGATCTGGTAGTTCTATTTGATGAATTTAGATTGAACATAAATAAACTCTTTTGGATATACATAATTGAGGCGTACTTATAAATCTGTGAGAAAGTTAAGATATTGTGTTCTGTAAAAAGGTACATCATGCTAATCCTGAATCAAGAAGAAGTCGGTTTGAATAATGCTGTGCTTTGTTGAATTCACAGTGGCGTTGCAAAACATGTTAGCACTGTAAATGCAGTGCAGTAGTTCCTAATTTTGAAGCATGGAATTCAGCAAGATCAACAATGTTGAAAAGATAATATTTATAGCATCAAATGAATGATTCCAGAGAATGATATTTAAACATTCTGCCATTGAAACATTTCTTGATTTTTACATCACTTTCAAATTCAGTTCAGACAAATGAAGAAGGGAGATTTTCATCTTCAAAGAATTTGTTAAAGAAAATCCGAAAATTGTACAGGAATATCTTTACCTTGGTACAAGCCATGACCAAGCTGGGGTGTTGTTGCAGGAAGAGTTGGGCGACTTCCGGGAAATTGTTCTGCGCAGCCGCATGAATGGGCTTCTGTCCTTGGTCATCCGTGGCGTCAATGCTGGCCCCCAGCTCCAGCAGCAGACGACAAACCTCCAGCTGACCTGCTGCCGCCGCGAGGTGCAGAGGAGTCTGCTTCCTCAGGGTCAGCACATCGATGGTAGCGTTGTGATCTTGGATAAGGAACCTATAAGAAATAGAGTTGTTGTGGTATACCACAAGAGTAATACATGAATGCTAAGTCTCCCACAAACGTTGGATTTATCGTTGAGAACTTACTTGCAAAGATTAGCAAATCCCTTGGTAGCCGCCAGATGTAACGCTGTCTTACCAACCCTCGACTTGCTGTTAATAAACGCTTTGTTCGTCAATAAGGCATCACACACCTAAAAAAAACGTATAAAACAATGAACTAAAATCGTTAGATTGTTTTTAAAATTAAATTTAGACTGCCTTAAAAATGATTATAAACCACTTTTGGATTCATACAAAAATTATTTTCAAGTAAATGATAACATAATTTCGGACATTTGCCATCATTACAGGTTATAAGAGGTATAACACAACGTTTCGAGGATTGGAATCAGTCCTCTTCGTCAGGTGTGGGAGGTATCAATATATACGATAATAACAATCAGAATAAAGTAAATAAGGGAAAGAAAAGGGTTCTAACATACCCAAAAGCTGCTTGATGTCTAGTCCAGGCGTTGTCACTGCACAGGACTTTTTTTAAAGGAAAGGCCGATCCCCTTTTAAGCCTTATTCTGCCCGTCATCATGAGCCACTGGCCTGTGAGAGGATCTTATCAAACAGAATAAGGGGGAAAGTCACTACAGTACAAGATCAATAGTACTGATAAAAAGTGCGAGAGTCACAGACAGGATTTGAACCTGCGCTATCCTTAACTCAGACCAAAAGTCCAACGTCTTAGACCGCTCGGCCATCGGCACTCCCAATTAGACCACTCCGGATGCAAGTCCCGAGCACAAAGTATTAGTGCTTTGGGATAGTTTAGACGAGATAGATCCATAAACTACAATGCTCTTCAGTAACCAAATCTCTAGAATCTACCTGAAGGTATCCCTGATCAGCAGCTAGATGCAGAGCAGATCTGCCCTCGTTGTCAAAGACATCCACCCTGGCGTGGTTGGCCAGGAGGGTTGTGACCATCTCCATGTGCCCTTGGTGGCAAGCGATGAGCAGAGGTGTCCAGCCCACCGCGTTCTGGCGGTTCAGCGCCTTCTGCGCTTCGGTCGCGTTCATATGGGCGAGCATCTCCAGCAGTGTATCGTTATTCCCCGTCACTGCGATGTAGTGGAACACCGACTCCATCATCTGGAAACAGAGAATATCAGAGTTACAGGTTAGGTTAACATTTTCACGCATAGTGTTACAAATGAATAACGCATTTTGTACGTCTGTGCTGCACGGTGTTACATATTTGTGACGTTACCTATTTTTTTTTCTCTAGGAGTTAGCACAGTAGCGCTACATGCTTGCAAACTAGTGAGTGTAGTTCTGTTGCTTTCTACTAGATGGCTCTGTCTTCCTCAGGCTTGGGTTCTCACTACAGATCGTAGTTTTTTGAGGTTATGTAGAGTCATGAACGTGTTTCACTACATGCTATAATAATATTTACTTGTGAATGTGGTAAGTCAAGTGATTTAAGCCTTCTTTAGATGTAGTCTATAGTTGATGTAGTTAACTAAGCCTAGTAAATAGGCTAAAATAATTGTAAATTAACAAAAACTGTTTTCCAATCCTTCATGAAAAAAGTGAATTAGTTAAGCTCTTACATTTATTAACATTTATATTTAGATTTTCAAACAATATTTTTGTGTAATGTTCAAAATAAATTTTGAATAAGATCGCTATTATTGTGTATTTTTATAATAAAGCCTAAAATAAAACGAGAGTGAAATTACAATAAATATGTAATGTGCTGCACGGTGTTACATATATGTAACACACCCCTTTTTAATAAACCGCTAATAAAAAAAATAATATAAAATACTACATGTCAATTTTGTTTGCTAATAATAAAAAAATCTATATAAAACATTAATTTTAGATGAACAAATATTGTGTTTTTCCTGTGCATGAAAGAGTTAATTCGTAAATTATCATTGTAAAACTTTGTATTGTCCGCTTCAGAAAAAAGTATTCAGATTGTACACACGTCCTGCCTGCTTTTACTAGAGAGGCTGGTTCAGAGCTGGCCTCCCCTTCTTCCGAGGGGACATGACTTTGAGATTAGTGCCCTAATTCTTCCTCATGGATCTCGATAGGAGGCGGTTCCTAAGGTTCTTACAGGACTAAGTGTAATTTATAAGCTTCTTGTCCTAAGAGAAAGAAGTACATGACGCCTGTTTCCATTTCGATGATAGCAAATAAAGATTTCTGTATCTAACACTACTCCAGTAGATTTTGTTAACTGATCCAAACTAATACACCTCAGTGAGCGAATAACGTCTAGGTTTGGATTCTCTTTGGCTTTGACCATATCAAGAATGACCATGGTCTCTGGAAAGCATTTTACGGTCACAAATGGCAATACTCTGTCTTACCTTGTGCGTTTGTATGTTAACGTCAGCTTGAGCCTCCAACAGAAGCCTCACGACCTCTTTGTCCTCTGTGGGGTTGTCTCTAAGCGCTATCTCGGTCTTCGTGATCTGGCCCGCGTAGTGCAGAGCTGTCGCTCCGTCCTCGTTCACTGAGTTGACGAACTGCGAGCTCATCTCGGGACCATGGTGAGACTTGACGAAGGACAGCAGGTGCCGAACCTCGTCTGCGTGACAGTTGGCACATGCCAGATGTAGCGGCGTCTCCCCTTTCTGTCAGGACAAACGTATTACACATGGTATTAATGTTATATTCGAAAAATATCGATGAAAGCCTGGGCTGTGGTACTGTGAAGAATAACTAGAGATTCGATAATCGATTGAATTCAACAATCGAGTGGCCGTTACTGCTCATCTTTACTTCTCACCTATCTTCCTGATTCCTTTATCTCCACAATTTAAATAACACTTGTTTACACTTGACATTGGCCGTGAGCAAAAATAACAATAAAATAAATACATGCAGAATAATCGAACGCCGAATAACAAATCGGATGTTAACAACCGGAACGAAGCGAGATATCGTCGCGTCGCTTCACACTAAGAATCAGCTGATATCACAATGTGGAAACACCGCATGGTGAGGGGAGGGAGTGGGGTGCGGTAACTGCGTATACAGCTAGGCTTGCAATTACATGTATCTTTCTTACAATTACAAAGATGTTTGAAGTTTGTTTTGATGATAGAAAGATTGTGACGGAAAGATGATTTTTCCGGACATTTGCTATCGTTAAGTGGTACAAAAAATTAGTAACACTATAATTCAGTGAAGAAGAGATCAGATTGCAGATATCGTAACGTAGTTTTACTGATTTTTGTATCGCTGAACGATGGCAAATGTTCGGAAAAATCGCGTTTCCTTCACAATACTTCCATTTTGTTTTTCTTTTAGGACAAGAAGCTTATAAATAGCACCTAGTCCTATAAGGACCTTTGCGCTGCTTCTGGAGTGCCAGGATATTCTGGATCGGTACTGTAAGGTTGGGGGTGACAAGTCTCTTACTATAATATACATGATCTATAATCAGACATTAAAATTGTGAGAAAAGCTTTAGTTGCATGAAAAAGAGCTGTCTCTACGAGTATAAAACTGGTGTTGGATTTTATAAGAGAACACGAGTTTTAATATAAAATAAAGATTGGAGATTAGGGATCATATTTAATTAAAAAGCCCGCATTTTAAGGCTGAGATCTTAGAAAATTACACATCTAGCACCCACAACGATTTTTCGAGCTCATGATGAGCCGTTTACAAAGGAATTGGAAAACCATGAACATATGAAAATTCCGATGGATTTGGTATTTTTGTGATTGCACTTAAAAGGTTGAACTGGAAAGACATTTTAGGTTCAATAATGATGGTTAAAGTTTAGTATAAAACTTATAAATGAAAGAAATTAAATTACAATTAGCTACACGTGTCTAATATCGAGCTCCTAATTATGTGATCACCAGCCGGGATGGCGAGCAGAGCGATGTGACAAACATAATTTTTATCGGAACTTATTCTGACTAATGCGTGTCACACCGCTTTGGTATGATTTGTTTATTTGTACCTCAAATCAAATCAAATCAGTTTTTTATTGCCGGAACATTATACAACGCATGGCAAATGTCATATTTTTACTTTTTACTGGCTAAAATTTTTGTCAAACACACCACAAGAAATCTCATTCAAACATACAATTTTGCAAACGTACCCACATCCATTCATTCACCAATTATTCCCACTTCCAGCGACGAATTTTGTCTTTTTAATTGGTGGTCTCCCAATCATAAGCAAAAAACTCGTCAACATTATAAAATGTTTTTGACACTAAAAAGCGTTTCAAACGAGTTTTTAACACTTTGAGTGTTGAAGTGTTTTTAATTGAATCTGGTAACTTATTGACGAATTGAACACCTGCCTGTGAAGGCAAGCGTTCATAAACCACCGTTCTGTGTCTACCAGTTCGGTAGTTATCTCTGCCTCTAGTCTCATACATATGTATGTCTCGGCCATTCGTCATGGCACATTTAGACATACAAAACAGAGTTGTTTCCAAGATGTAGAGACTGGGCAGCGTCAACAGTTGCAAATTTTTGAAGGCTTCCTTGCACGTCTCTCTAAATTTCAATTTAGCGATAATGCGGATCGCTTGTTTTTGCAGCTTGAACACTCTCAGGAATTGATTGTTTGCACAAGCTCCCCACAACACCAGCCCCCAGTAAGTGAGGTGGGGGTAAATCAAGCCATAATACGCCATCATCAGAACTTGAGTCGGGCAGTATTTGGCTAGAGACCTCAAAACATAAATGCCTGAGGCCAATTTGGAGCAAACGTGGTCGATGTGATCGTTCCAAGTCAACCCTCGATCTAGGTATATTCCCATGAATTTCGAACAATATACTTCTTCCAGCATAGTGTCAGCCAACATAACAGCTGGCTCATCATGACTATCTACTGGTCGTAAAGCAAAATTTATAAAATTGGATTTTGCAGAATTTGTTTTAAGATTGAGGCTGTTAAAATTTTGGACACAGTTGTTAATTTCAACAAAACTATGCTGTTCCAAAGTCAATTTTGATTTGCTAGTGAAACAGAGAGTCGTGTCATCAGCATACTGCACTAGTCTTCCGTGCAGAAGTGATGAACCTACATCATTGACATAGATCAGGAAGAGAATTGGACTGAGAATTGAGCCCTGTGGGACACCATAACTCAGGTGAATTGGTTCAGATAATTTATTTGAGATCTGGACAATTTGAGTTCTATGGCTTAGAAATCATCTGAGCCACTGGAGAGGCACGCCTCGGATGCCATGAGATTCAAGTTTGTCAAGCATTGTAACATGGTCAACACAGTCGAATGCTTTCGATAAGTCCAGGAACACACTCAATGTGTGATCCCGACGTTCTAGTCCCTCTACAACCATATCGAAAAGATTTACAACTGCGTCTATTGTCGACATGCTCTTCCTGAAGCCAAACTGGTCTTCCGATAGCTGGTTGTGTTTATTCAAAAATTGAAGCATTCGTGTCAAGAAAAGCTTTTCGAATATTTTGCTCATAACTGGCAAAATTGAGACAGGCCGGTAATTTTGTGGGGATTGGGGATCGTCTTTCTTGAAAATAGGGGTTACTTTAGCGGTTTTGAGGAGTGAGGGAAAAACTCCTTGTTCAAAAGAGAAATTTACTAATTGGGTTAATGGTCTCACAATATGCTTTGAAAAATTTTTTATGGGCCACGTTTACATTGAATTTAAATAATTTGTTTTTTTGGCTGGGAGCTGCTGAATTATTTTTTCAAGCTCTTCCTCAACGACAGGTGCCAGTGCCATGGAGGGGCTACTGGACACTGCCTACGTCTTGTGATTCCTTGTGGGGGTGATGGGCAAGGGCCTTGCTCACAAGCCACAGATCCGAAGAATCTGTTAAACCTATTTGCAACCTCCACCGCGTCCTCCACAAGTCTATCACCACTTTTTAATTTGATTTGTTTGTTACTTGATTTGTTTTTATTGTTGATGATGTCCCATGCAGTTTTAGAAATATTTTTGGAAGATATAATTGATTTGGAAACATCATATGCCTTTGCAGCTTGGATAACTTTTCTATAAATTCGTTTGTAATTTCGGAAAAAACCGCTTAAATTCTTCATTTTGGGACGTTTTTTGGATTTCTGAGAAAATCTTTAGTTTTTCTCTAGAAACCAAAATTCCTTTAGTTATCCATTTGTTGTTTTACCCCTTTTTGGGACAAACTTTTATGGTTTTGAGTGGACAGTACATGTCAAGATGAAAGTTGAGTGTATCACTAAACCTTTTAAAATGCTCATCTACTGAATGAATTGAATCTTGGTGTTTCCAATTTTCTTTAGAAAGGGAAGTGTTGAGAAGAGCGATGTTTCCTGGCCTTAAGTCTCTTATTGTTCTCGTGATTTTTAGCTCCCTCTCGATTTTTACTCCACTAATTATGGCCTCTTGGCCATAGTGGTCCGAGATAGCTGTATTGACCACGGACACTGCGACACTTGATAGATTGGAGATGATGTTGTAAATTGTCGACTGTGTTGAATGTGTCACACGCGTTGGCGTTTTGACTAACAATTCTAGGTCAAATGACCTTAACAAGTCGAAAAATCGTTTGGTGGAAGGATGATTAGTGTCCATTGCATTAATGTTGAAGTCACCCATTAGGACATAATCCTGTTGATGGCTAGTCAAGTCCATCAGTAGGGCTTCAAAATGTGTAAAAAAATTTTCCTCATTGCCATTGGGAGACCTATAGATTCCGATGACGGTTAATTTTGATCTGTTTTGAATTGAATTTTATCCCAACTGCTTCAAAATCTTTTTCGCTAGTTTTTATGGGTGAAAATGGAGAAAAAGTATAATTTTTTTCTAAAAAAAATGGCGACTCCTCCTCCTTTGGAAAGTTGTCGGCAATATGAATTAGCCAATGTGAAATTTGGAATTTTGCATAGGTCGATGTTCTTGTCATTAAAACCGTTCTCAGTTAATACAAGTACATCTGTTTTCATTTCTGCACACATCAGTTGAATTTCGTCAAGCTTGTTAGTGGCAGATTGGGCATTTTTGGTGAAGCAGTCGGATTTGAATCTGATTGAGAAATTTTGAACTCGTTTGTATTTGTTGGGTAACGTCAGTCAATTTTGTTCGTCGGCCAGGCGTGGGGCCCCTAAAAAAACAGAATCAAATTTGACCAAAGGCACCGGCGATGAGGTGGCAGGCGGACAGCTGTTGACGGCCTCGGCGAATGTCTTATTGCCAGGACGTGTCATCGCGCCCTCTGGAGATGGCACCAGCGCGAATCTCGAGGAAGCAGGTCCTGGCGTCATAAGTAGAGGAACTGGTCTCGACGTAGTGGACCCAACGATGACCGGCTCCACAGGCTGCACTGCCGTTGGAGATAGTGCCTCCGAGCTCAGTTGTTGGCGATCTTGTACAGGCAGTGAAGACAACGGAGTGGAAGAGGCAGCATGAGCAGGCGAGGTTGGGGGTCGGTGGTTTGTGACTGACCGAAACGATCAAGACACCCCAACAGTAGCTCAGCCAGCAGCCGCTTGCCAGGCAGTCGCAAGTGCATACCGTGTTGGGTAAACCAGCGTCTTCCGATCTCGTTGAAATTTAGCACCTCTATTCCTTTATATCGAACAGACAGCTCCTCGATGTAGAAGTTAACGAGGGCAATACGCCGGTTCATGGCGTGGTCCATAGAGAGATCATGTCGATGCGGAACAGTTGACACGATGACGGCCGACGACGAGCTGAGGCGAGCAGTTAACTGTCGCTCTAGGTGCTCGAAGATGGTATAGGACTCATCGGCGGCGACATCGTTTGTTCCAGCGAACAGGACATAGCAGCTCCCAGGCGGAGGTAGACCATTATCAGTCACCGTCAGAAGCTTGGCCCCCGGCCTGCAGGTGCCGCCCACCCTGGTCGATGGACTCACGCGCTGTCGAACAAGGCCGATCAGATGACGGACATGGCTGTCACCCTCGATATACACCGCTGGAAATGGCAAATTTTTTTTCTCCGAACCCTTAACATTTTGGGGGTGGTTATTACCTGGATGATGGATGTGCGATATATTTGAGATGTTGTTCCTGTGGGCATTTTTTGTTAATTTGAATTTTGAATTTTTGTTTTTTTTGAACAGATTTTATATGGCGCTTATGCTCGGATAAAATATTTTCAGATTTTGGGTTACTTTTTGAATTTCTTTTTGATTTATTTTGTACCACCACCCAGCCCTCATTTTCTGAATCGCTCCGAGTCTTACTTTTCTTCACCGTTTCAGCCTTAAAACACTCCAACTCAGCCTCCAGCACCTCCACGGTGGTCTTGAAACTGGCAATTAAGTTGCGGATCTCACTGCAGCGCGGGTCTTGGCAGGCATTAGACGACGACAGGTCACATTGTACGGCACAATCAGCTGTACGGCCACCAGGAGTCTTGATCGTCGACAAGTTCGCTACAAACAGCTGATCGGTGAATTGGAGAAGACGTGCGTCCGACTGAATAGAGTGGTCGAGAATTTGTTCTCGTTCAGCCGTAAGTTGGTCGATACGCCTCCTCAATTCCAAGTTTTCGGCTACCAACCCACTTGAACTCCGAGGAAGGGCGGAGTCCGAGACGGCATCGGGCGATGATACGGAAGGAGATGGTGTGACGAGCGTAGCGGGTGACGGGTAGCCAGACGTTGCAGTTTGTGTCAGCGCCTCAATGGGAGACCCAGGGTGCGTTGGAGAAGGCGTCGTAGAAGAGCGGGGCGTAGTGGTCTCGGCCGCGGGTGGAGTAGCCGGCAACGATGAGCTCATCCGTGGAGATGTAAGGGCTCTCATCGTAACAGGGTGTGGACCCGAGTGTTTACAGTTGACTGTAGTAACGGTCGTCCCTCTCTGAATTAGATTTAATTGTGGCTCCACAGTTCCTTCCCAGGCAGCGCCAAATAATTTCTCCAGACTTTAATGAATAGCTTTCACGGTATTTATTATTGTTAAACAGAATTTTTGGTTTCCCATTTTTTGTGAATTCAATTTTTAAACTCATGTCAGAAGTTCTAGTTTGTTAGAAATAGTCAACGCAATAAAAACTTGAAAGATAAATAAATAAATACAACCTAGGTTGTAGTTATGTATTAGGTTAGTTAATCATCTGAGGAAGAGATCAGATTGCAGATGTCGAAACGTAGTGATTTGTTTTGTATCATTGAACTATGGCAAATGTCCGAAAAAAATCCAGTTTAATGGAATAAGTTGTCCAATTCATTGCCAATATTTATTCATTTTGATTTCAGTGTTACATTCCCATAGGTTTACATATGACGCTTGCCTAGTAAAAATGCCACTTTAAAGAATTTCTTAAAATCTAAAGACTAAAATCACTAAACTCTTGTGAAGAACATTGCCTGAGTGAGAAGATGACTTGTTTTATCTGTACGATAATTTGACCTCAGATATGGAAGGAATCATCTGGCGATCTGGGTGTGTTTACAGGATATTGTCCTTGTTAAAGAACACATACAAGTTTATTAATACAATAACTTTTGGGATTTCTTCAGAAATTTAACCTGAGACTTCCGGTTAGAGCCTCAGTTTTACAGCTGGGCTACAACACCTAAGTAGCAAGGCACAGCGCAGGCTCTAACTACCGGTAGGGGTTTTATTCAATAAAATGGTTGCTTGAGTTATCGTTAGTATTTAGTTCCGACTATCTTGAAACCCCTGTAACTTACCGGAAACAGGAAGTCACCAGTAAAAATTGCTGTGCTTTATATATATTACATTGTGTTTACATTGTATGACCGTTATATACTCAGAAACTATTTGACCGATCATTAAGAAAATTTGTATGTATATGTGTTTTTTACGTACAAGGTTTATATGCTATGCATGTACTCACTACCAGACGGCGCTGCAAAATTTAAAAGTTATCAAAGCGTCTGCACTTTAAATACTGCAATTACCAGACAGTTACGTATCTTAAATAGCCTAACACTATTTGAAGGCGCTAAGTTATGATGTATATTTGTGTTTAAAATAAATTCTGGCTGAACTTAAAGCTTGAGTGTTCACCACTTTATAATAAAGTATATGTACGTGTACAATGGCTATAAACATACACTTTTTACAGATTTTTTTGATCGTTACAACAAGGCAAACTCCACATCGGCGTTGGAAATATAATTAACTTGAACCAGAAGTGCACATAAACGGATAAAGCTTACGAAAAGCGTGCGAAGCCAAGGGATACAGCTAGTTGTTTATGTAAAACGAATTATTATACTGCTCAATACTTTACAGACGCGATTGAATTATTTCATTATTTTCAATTGCAATGTTCTTGCAACATAAATAAGATAAGTGGACAGAAATATTAATAGGTAATTATAGAAGTGAGTATAAATTACGTTAGCAAAGGTTCAATATTAAGAACTGTAAGAAAATAACGAGTTCACAGATATTAATTGGTACTAATTAGTATTTACCAATTAATGATAACAGTTTAACTGCTTATCATTGATGATAGGTTCGGCTATTTTATCCAAATTTACTAACTGACTGTATACTATATTAATATTATTAAAGACACTATTTACTATTCAAACAGTGTTGACAAGCCATGAAACATTTGTCTCACTCATAGCTTTTGAGTTCCTTAAATAACTAAGAATAAGCTGTAAGTATCCTACATTGTTGAAGAAGCGGTGAAAATGAGTAAATACTTGAAAAACGGGTTCTATACATTCAAACATACTTTTATTTTTTGAAAATACTTTATCATTAACCTCTATAGTATTACCACCCCTACGTAATAGGATCAGCAATTATTTCCCTGTGTTTACTTTAAAAGTTTTAATTCACGAGGTGGTACATTTTCGAGTTCCACTATAGGACGAGTAGTTTTAGCGTCCTTTTAAATGTTAACAAAAACCGCCTGTGAACTTAGACTTCATTATCCTCTCTAAAGATAGTTCTTTAAATGACCTTTTTACAAAGCTTCTGGGTCTATACGTGGAAAAGTCCCTCGGTTTGGACTTCCACATGGAACACGTTTGTCGGCGTCTTTGTTTTTTGCATTATGTCTGCGGCATTTTTGTCAAAAAGAACCCTAGCCTCTTCACTGTCAGTAGGTCTCATACAATACGAGAGGCAGAACCATGCTGGCAGTTCACAGGCATTCCACCATGGGCTATGGAAAATATCCTTATCACATATGCGTGAAAATTTATAACGCCTTGCCCCCTGATATTAAAGACGCAAATTCAGAACATGCCTTTAAACTTAAATTAAAAAAATGTTTCTTGGAAGGAATGCCATATAAAATTAAGGATATATTTTGGTAGTAACTAAATACTTCTAATAATGTCAATATGTTTTGTACTGTTTAATTTAATAAGCATTATTTAAATTCAACTATTAAACGAAAACGAAAAGAAACGAAAAGAATGTTTAATCAATGTAACATTGTTAAGATTTAATTTTTTAAAACACAACTTTTATTAGAATAAGTTAGACGCATGATCTACAATATTGTAAAAAATTGTCTACTGCAATAAAGAAAATTTGAATTTGAAACGTATGAAGTGTTCATAACTTGTAAAATGTGTTTTTGAACGAATAAATGCTTTGATTCTTTGATATTGGCAAGTTTGGTTTATAGTGTACTAGCTGTTTCCCATGCCTTCGCACGCTTTTCGTAAGGTTTTAGCCGTGTATGAGCTCTTCTGGTTCAAGTGAATTACATTTCCAACGCCGATGTAAAGTTAACCTTATTGCCAAGATCAAGAAAATCTTTCACAAGTGTATGTTTATAGCTATTGTACACGTACATGTACTTTATTATAAAGTGGTCTAACACTCAAACTTTAAGTTCAATCAGAAATTTATTTTAGACAAATATACATAAAAACGTAGCGCCTTCAAATAGTGTTAGGCTATTTAGTAACTGAATCGTAATTGCAGTTCATAATGTGCAAGTGCTTTGATAAGATAAATTTTGGCGCAATGACCTCTCTATCATGTCTTACGGGAAGCGATTGCAACTTGTGTATATGATGTATTAGTATTAACTGAGACCAACCTCCATGAGGATATTGGAAATGAGGAATTGGGTCTGTCAAACTATTCTATCTTCCGTATGGATCGTTCGGCCAATACCAGTAACAAGTCATCAGGAGGGGGTGTCCTTGTTGCAGTCGAGTCCTCTATCAGAGCTACCGAAATACACCCTTCAGCTCAGGGTATTGAAACTTTGTTTATTTCCATCAAATCGTCTCTTTCTTCTCGATTGCTAATCAGCGGTGTATATACCTCCGCAACAGCCTGCCAATTCCTATGCTCAGTATGCCGACATGGTAGATGAGGTGATTGCTTCCGAGCTTGACCATGAGGACATTGTTCTGGTGGGAGATTTCAATTCCCCTGAAACTAACTGGCTGGATCCTAAGCTTGTGGGGGCTACTAGGGCTTCACAATTTTATTATCGATATTGCTTCTACTCACCACTTGGCTCAGGTCAACAGAATCTCTAATGCTCGAGGAGTACTTCTTGATCTTGTTTTAGTTCTCGTTTCCTCTATATGGTGCCAGCTCCTGATCCCCTTTTACCAGTTGAGAATGCCCACCCGGCACTTAGTACCACTATCAATTTTAGAGTTGATTGTAATCATGCCGGTGAGACAACCATCCCTGATTTTCGTAGATGCAACTTGATTGATATCTTCAGGAGGCTTAGCATAAGTATTGGAAACCACCTATTTTGATATAGACAATCCTAATGAGTACTTTGACGAATATGTTGATGGCATACACAGGGTCGTACTTGAATCCACCTCATCAAAGACTATTGGTAGACGGAGGTTTCCTTGTTGGTTTTCAGCTGACCTGAGACATCTTGTGGTTAAAAAGAAGATACTTCATAGGATCTATAAAAGTAGCCTTGGACTCAATGATTATAATGAATTTTGCAAGGTTAGAAATCAATGCAAAGCCCTCAGTAGAAAGTGTTATTCAGACTATATAGGCCACATCAATTCTGCAATTCCCACCAATGTTAAGTCTTTCTGGGCTTTTGTGAATAACATGAAGACAAATATTCAGAGTGTAGATGAATATTTTTACGAAGGCAGAAAAGAATCTTCTCCTAAAGAAGTATGCAATCTGTTTGCTGCCTTTTTTTCTTCTGTCTTTTCTTCCTCTGATTTGCCACCTTCGCCATTAAACATTGAGTCACCTTTTCATATTTCTACCTGTGTTCTCAGACAAGAAGATGTGAACGCCAAGCTAGCGTCTCTTGATCCTTACAAAGGGCCTGGACCTGATGAAATTCCATCTAGTGTTCTAAGATATTGTCATGATTTGCTTGCTCCTCAGCTGACAGTCTTGTTCAAACCGTTTGCTTGAACTGGGAATATTCCCGGAGAAGTTGAAATCTAGCTTTATTGTCCCTATCCACAAGTCCTCTGATCTTAAAAACATAAACAATTACCGCCCTATTGCAATCCAATCTGCTATTGGGAAGGTATTCGAAAGCTTAGTGTTGGACCAGTTGTCTTTTACATTCAAGAGTATAATTTCGAAGGAGCAACATGGCTTTTTGCCTGGAAGGTCCACTTCAACTAACCTTATTCTATACGAAGATTCCATCATCTCAGCATTTAGTGACGGACTACAGGTTGACAGTGCATACATTGATTTTGCTAAAGCCTTTGATAGTGTGATCACTTGATTTATAAACTCAGAACCTATGGCATAGATGGCTCCTTGTTGAAATGGTTTAACTCCTACCTTATTAACAGGAAACTTGTGGTTAAGTTTGCGGGTGCATTATCTGAACCCTTTCTGGCTAAATCAGGTGTACCCCAAGGATCCCATCTAGGACCCTTTATGTTTAACATCTTTATTAACGACATTGTTAGTGCAATTGGTCTTAAGTGTTTATTATTTGCTGATGACATCAAGGTTTTCTCTGCAATTACGGGTCCAAATGACTGTCAACAACTTCAGGATAGTCTCGACAGGATTGAAAAGTGATGCTCCCAAAATTGCATGAGGTTGAATGTAAGCAAGTGTGCAGTTGTTACATTTCATCGTTCAGCTGACCCTGTTATGATCGAGTATAAGCTGTGTGGTACTGTGTTACCAAGAAAAACTCAAGTAAAGGACCTTGGTGTAATTTTCTCGGCTGATTTACGGCCGGACAAACACATTGACCATATTTGCAACAGAGCCTCTAGAACACTAGGTTTCATAATCCGCACTTCTAGAAATGGCCTTAGCACTAGAGCTTTGATGTCCTTGTACACTGCACTTATCCGCTCCATCCTGGAATATTGCTGTGTTGTTTGGGCCCCTTATCAAGTTGATGATACAGATCGATTAGAGAAGATCCAGAGACGCTTTTTGCGGATAATAGGAGTTAGGCTGGGCTATGATTATATGGCAGCACCTGTTGACACAATAGCAGAGTCTCTTGGGCTGTTGTCCCTTTCTGTGCGAAGACAACTTGCTGATGCTGTCTTCCTGCGTAAACTTCTCACTGGGCAGGTTGACTGTAATGATCTTCTTTCAAGGACTAGTTTCCGCATCCCTGGATCAACCAGATTTCGAGACTTGTTTTTTCGTCACCAGTATTCCACATCCTACGCCTACCATAGTTGTCTGCCTAGACTCCTAAGAAGAGGAAATGCACTGTCTTCGGGGCTGGGATATGATTTCTTCTTTGATTCCGAATTAGCGTTAAGAAGACTTTTTAAGTTATAAATTACTTACTATATTCTTACTTGTATTGTGTACCAATTAGTCTTGATCATATGTTTACCATATCATGCACTTATTAACATTATTTATTGCGTCCAGTTCACATCTAACTTTGTGATTTGTAGATTAATTAATTACTCATTGTTGTTGCTTATATAGCTATTATTAAATATTGTCTATATTTTATGTTATTGTTTAAATTATTTATATTGTTGTTAACTTATTTATTTTTATCACTGTTAAATTTATCACACACATCAAATTAAGTGAAATTGTTTGGTCCTGTGTGGAACTTTACTAATTGGATTATTTCGGAGCAGAATAAAGTGCTTGGTGGCGTCTTTAAAGGGCCACATACAGAAATTAAAAGTGGGAAAGTTCTCCTAAAACTGGTCGTAATTTATGTCCAATTATTAGTTGCTTTTTGTTATTATTTAATTTACTCGTTATTGTTATGGATTTTAGTTGTTATTGATATTCTTACCAATGCGTCTGTCACTTATTTAGACTATCTTGATAAGTTCTCTTTTATATAATATAATTAATAAGTAAGTAGTCAAGTATTCTTGAGTCTATAATTTGTCATTGAATGGAAATGGTGTAACCGTTGATACAAAAAAAATGTCACCATTTTGTTGCAAAAATTGTTAGAGTGCTGAAATTTTCACAGAATATTTAATGGATTTTAATTTTTTTATTTTAATATTTAATACATTTTTTTAGAGTGAAAATTTTCGGTACATACATCGGCAAGTAATATAAAATCAAACGTTTAAAACCTCTTCGTGGGATACCCGATACAAAGTGAACATATTTCATGAGGCAGTACCAAAATTCAAATTTACCTCGGGAGCTACAGGGGCAAAACTGAGTCTTAAATATTTCCCACGAACTAAAATATCACGTTTTACCAAACGGCTATTATGACAGTGGCCCAGTGTGTTGTTACCTTAGACTGGAACATGGGGTCACCACCATCTTCCAGCAGCAGCAGCAGTGTTGCCAGGTTACCGTTGCTAGCAGCCACGTGTACAGGAGTCTGCTTGTCATCCGTAGTCAGGTTCGGGCCCGCTCCAGACTTCAGCAGCATCAGCGCACACTTCTCTCCGTCCTTCACCCTCGCTGCTATGTGCAGTGGCGTTTCTTTGTTCTTGCCTCCTGCAGGGCAGATACAATCCTAAATTGACTTGTAGTAGAGATGTGCCAAAAGAACTGGAACAGTTCCATCGGAACTTTCCGGAACTCGAACGGACCTTGAACAGTTCACTTCTTCGGAACTCCATGTTCCGTCGGAACGGTTTACTAGACGTGCCAAAATGGTTCCTAGCGTTCTGGATCTATTAAGCGGAACGACTAGGCTGGTAAATTTTCCAGTTCCAATCCGGATTCCAGGCAACCGCAATATTTTCACGTGGCAACCTGTACTTAATTATTTTTATTGATATGTTAAATCATTAATAATTTATAAACGACTAATAATTCATATATAACTTTTAGTGTCCGTAAACAAATGAACTTAACCAAATCACATTTTCGCACAGCTATAGATTAAGGTTCTCTCTAGCAATACAAATATTTATTTAATTTTAAACCAACTGTTTTAATTTGGGTTTAACAGTAGTAATTGAGTAGTAAAGTTTTAGTATTTAAATAATGGAAGTTCTTTTAACATATCTATTTATTTTACTGTTTGAAGGTAGGCCCTAACATTCTAAATATTTAACTATCTTTTAATTTAATTCATTGCATTTTATATTATTATTTTAAAATATGTGAATTTCAATTAATTTCAGAAATATTTCTTATAGTGATCACCTATACTGACAGTATACGTTATTTATGATTTAGTTATTAATGGATTTAGTATTTAAAACGATATTTGTGAATATAAGCTTTCACAAAGTTTAATAATTATTGTTATGCAACTATGTATCTTTGATGCACGAAAATAACTTGAGCAGATAAACTTCGTGTTTAAATTCAAATATCGGAACCTAGTATTATATTATACTAGAACAAAATCGGCCACAAACTTAAATAAGTAGACAAGCACTGTCGGAACGGAACGCATGGAACTGAAACTATCTTGCGGAACTAGTTCCGAGCCTGGAACGGTTCCAGTTCCGGAACGACCTGGCATACCTATAACTTGTAGGCTACCATGAGTTAAGCTAGATGAATGCGTATAGATAATGTATTTATCTTGTAAAATAGTAAGATGTGAAATGTTCTGTATCTTAAATGTAATATATATAGAGTCATCATTCAGTTGTTTGCACAGAATTCTTAATTACGTCATGACAGCTTTTTCTATGTGTATCATGCAGGGGTTTCAAACATCTCATTGATTGAAGTTTATTTTTGACGATTGTAAAGGAAACAGGATTTTTCAGGACATTTGGCATTGTTTCAGTGATACAAAATATTAGTAACACTACTTTTCGAGATCTGCAATCTGATCTCTTCTTCAGGTAATATCTTACCTAACACATAATTACAAACTGGGTTAAAACTAATTATGAATAATTAGTTTAATAATTAGCGTTGTGTACAGTTTTATATGAAGTGCGTGTTTTGAGTTGACTAAGTACGAAGTTTTACTAAGTTAGTGAAGTTGACATGGTAGTTGTGATCCCTGATCTACGCTTGTCACAACGTTCTGGTATGATTTGTTTATTTTAACCTAGTTTGTAATTATGTGTTAGATTAGTTATTACCTGAAGAAGAGATCAGATTGCAGATATCTAAACGTAGTGTTGCGACCTCGTGGCGTCGCGACCGGAAGGTGGGACCTTATAGAGGAATAATCCGTGGATCCGCCACTAGATTCCGTCTATTCCAAAACCTAACCAGCTTTGATGACTAAATAAATACTAATAATTTGGGTATAGTTCCGAAAGGTTCCCTAACAAAATACTACTAAAATCTAGACCACCCACGCTAACTTCTCCCGGTCCACCCTGCTCGAAAGCTGCACAAAGGCTCTTGTGCGCACAACCTCCGGTCACAGCCTGAAAACCTAGCAGGAACCATCCTACCAGAACCTGTCCGGAAGAATTCCGGATGGTAGGAGGCTCCTATTGTTTGAGCTAAAGGCTAGAGGTCGGCGCAGCTGGCTATAGTGTTCGCGGCAACAGACGGATAACGCGCGCCAAATTCAAAACTGTAGCGGCACTCGCCGCATCCTCCCCTCCTTCTCCGAGGAGTTCGAAGGCTTAGCCATAAAGAGTGGTAGAAAGGGTGAGAGGAAAGTTATTTGGAAGTGAACCAGTTAAAGTTAAATTGAGCCAAAAATCTTAAACTAGAACGCAGAGTTTACTAAATTTTCAAAAACACTACCATGCAGAAAGGCGGTGCAGAAACCTCAACCACAGACAAATTCAACCCATAAGTGGAAAGCAACTAAGATCTATCTATCACCAATATGTCACATACCTGCTAAATACTTCTAACTCTTCCAAGGTTAAGGTTGGGCTTCTTTAAAAAGTTTAATTAAATTATAGAAGATAGACTAGGTAAAAGGAATCAGGAATCTGGAAACCGTGTTTGACTGAGAATCACAACCTTCATTCAGCCCCATCATCAGACTCAGATTTCCCTCCAAAAATAGGCCAAGTAGGAAAGGAGAAGTTACGGAAATTTTATTCTTGTGTAACTCATAGAATATTTCTTCCATCGTAGCTGGCCATAATCCTAGTCCTGTTCCCCTTACTTCCCTCCCCCCCTCCCGCAGCGGGAGACAAGCCTGCTGCCAACAAGCCAATCTACCGGACGCAGAATGAGAGGGAGTGAAAGGTCCCCATGACCTCTCTGGAAGAACATATACAATTAATTGTTTGTTCATATTCTTTCAATATTTGAAATACAGGAAAGGTGGTGAAAAGATGAAATGGCCATTGGAAAAATAAACCCAAATCTAAATGATGAGGTCTCCCAGTGACTACAGTCATAAGAGGCAAGGAAAGATAAGAATTGGTCTGCTAACAAGTTCTTTAAACTTATCTACCCTATTAGTTTTTCAAGATTGTTTGGTGACATATGGCGAGTAGTATACCCTAAATGGAGTGTTCAGATCGAGAAGGAATGGGCCAACAAACAATAACTCAAGAGAAAAAAAAACTCCTGTTGGCTCAGAGTTAGTAGGCCAGGAAATGATTGGTAATAACCATTAATATGTGGATAGGATAACCACTCTGTATAACTAACACATACAAATAAATATACATATAACTGACCATTATAAGGTCGTAACACGCATGCTCGAAAATACAAAGTAATATCTATCACGAAAAACCATACACGAACACTAAATTACACAGAGATAAACATTTATAGCAATAAATAACGATTGACTAACTGGCGTGAGTGCTTCGCTATAGCTTTAGCCTAGTTGAATATAGGAGAAAACTTTGTTGAAAAGTCGACTATAAGGGAAATGCTAAATAATGTCGGTTCTAAAGCATTTATCGATACAAATTATTCTCTATCCCTAAATGCCTTAAGTTATAACTTAAAAAAAAAAAATTAATTAATAGGATAGAGATAGTTAAAGATGTGTTAATGAAGTGTGTTTGGGGTTGCGCATAGGAGGCGATGAGACTGTCGCTGCTCCCAATATTGATTACAGAAAAAATATATAAATAAATGCTAAATCAAGGAAGCTGTAAATACTTCAAACAAAAAAAAATTTAAACGGCAGATCTCATAACCACCCATCCCCGTGTAAGTGTATAGTAGACAGTTTGGACCAAACATCAGAATTGCCAAACCCAACACCAGGTAGCAAGAGGAGAGCACGCGCAGGTGAACTCCTTAGCCAAATCCACCTCAGTGTCAGGCACAGCCACCAATGCAGGGTCCCAATGAAGAGTAGAAAAAGAAAAGGAAATGTTATTTGTAAGGTGTAAAATGAAAGAAGAATGAAAATAAACTCAAATTAAACCTAATATCACAATGGCCTTTTCGGAATAGAGAAAATATCTAGTGGCAGATCATTGTCGTGGAGTTGGGAGAATGCACTTTTTAATATGGGATACATGTGCTGACCTCACAAATTTCTTGGTTTTTGGGTCACGCAAGACAACTGTTACAGGGGAAGTAAAGGTCTCAATTCCAAAGGTTTAGACCACATAGGCTGCAACTTGGCTGAGATGTGTTTGGATGCATTACTCAGGTTAAATAGTCGATACATAACTGTATCACCCACTCTAAAGGGAACTTGTGCTCGACCTTTATTATACTGTTTGGATACTTTATCCTTAGCACGGATCAGATTGTCTAGAGCTTTACTCCATCTCTGTTCCATGTTTCTTGGTTCAGAATTAGGTTCTAGAAGTTGGTCAAGATTCCATTTATTTTCCAAAGGAGTGCGGATAGTGTATCCCAAAAATATTTCAGAGGGTGAAGTGCCAGTGCTCTCGTGTTTAGAAGAATTAAAGGCGGTTTGAAAATAATGTAGGTTTTCATCCCACTGAGTATTGTCTTTGTGGTGGAAAATTCGCAAGGCAACTCCGATGTTTTTGTTCACACGTTCAGCGTGCGAACTTTTCGGGTAATAAGGAGAAGTCCTAATGTGTTTAATCCCGAGCTCATCGCACATGTTTTTGAACTGATGAGATTTGAAACAACTGCCAGAATCAGAGATAATAGACTGGGGAAACCCAAAGTAGGAAAATAGGCCTCGTTTAAGGGCATTTACTGTAGTTAGAGCTGTTGAATTCTTAGTAGGGATCATGACTGAATATTTGCTAAATGCGTCTACAATGGTTAGTAGCCACTGGTGACCACGTTTAGTTCTAGGGAGAGGACCAACATAGTCGATCATGATCTTTTCAAAAGGTCTTTGTGCTAAATCAGACGATAGATAACCATATTTTGTGTTTGGGGCTTGCTTACAGCGCTGGCACTGCAAGCATGATTTAAACATGTTAGTTATAGTTGTAGTAAGATCAGAACTGTAAAATATTCTTTTTAACCGATTTAGTGTTTTGGAGATTCCCAAATGTGCTCCAACTGGGGACGTGTGATACATGGCAAATAGCATGTGGTGTAGTTTTTTGGGAACAACAACACGCGGTCTGCTCTGGGAAGGGGTTTTATAAACTAAGACATTATCAATTATTTCATAGTTTGGAGGGTGTTGTCCAGACTTAATTGACTTAAATATATTTTTTAATTCTGGGTCTAGGGCTTGATGTTCTCTTATGTCTTGGAAGGCTTCTGGTAGAGAGAAAAGAACTAAACATTTTGAGGTAGGATTTTTGGGTTTGTTTGTTGAAAGTGTTGAACTTGTGTCATGTTGTTGGGGAGTTGTGGGGTCTTCCTCGTACAAACGAGAGAGGCAGTCTGCAACAACGTTCTCTTTGCCCTTAATGTGACTGACTTGAAATTTAAATGTGTTTATTAAGGCAATCCATCGTGCTATTTTTCCAATTTGCCTGGGGTGGTTCAGCAACCAGGAAAGAGCACTATTATCCACAAAAAGAGAAAATTCTCTATGCTCTAAGTAAGTTCTGAACTTTTCCAAGGCAAACACAACAGCGAGAGCCTCCAGTTCAAAGGTTGAGTAGTTCTTTTCATGGAGGTTCAGGGCACGACTGGCGTAAGCAACAGGTGCTAGGCTGCCATCCAAAGTTTCCTGGGACAAGACCGCACCCACAGCCGTGCCAGAGGCATCGGTCTGCAACGTGAAGGGTTTTTCGAAGTCGGGTAGCCTCAAAACAGGTGAAGATACTAAAATTGCTTTAAGTGTTTTGAATGCCTCCTCCTGAGAAGGTCCCCATAAGTATGGAAACGCCCTTCCTTTTTAAAGAATTTAAAGGCTCCGAAATCTGAGAAAAGCTTTTAATGAATCTCGAGTAATATGAGCACATTCCCAGAAACCTAGACAGTTGTTTTAAATTCTTTGGTGTTGGGTAGGAGTCGATAGGTTTACTTCTGTCAGGATTTAGACTGATTTTACCATTATGAAATATGTGACCCAGGAATTCGATTCTAGGAGATGCCACAACCATTTTTTCAGGACTAACCGTCAGACCAGCATCTCTAAGCCTGTCTAAAACTATTTTAAGATGCTGTACATGCTCGTTGAAACTGTTACTGAAGACAACTAGGTCATCAAAATAAACAAAAAGGAATTTGAATTTTATATCTCCAAAGACTTTGTCAAGTAGATTTGCCAAAACCATGCCACCGGAAGCTAAGCCGAAGGGCAGATAGTTATACTCGTAACAACCTGTGCTTGTGACAAAAGCCGTATATTTTTTGGAATTCTCATCAAGAGGAATTTGATTATAAGCACTTACAAGGTCCAGGTGGGAAAATGAGAAGCCTTCCCTAAATACTGGAATGCTGACTCCACCGTTGGCATGGGAGTGTTCTCCAGCTCAACCATCTTATTTATGAGACGGTAGTCTACCACCATGCGACTTTTACCATTCTTTTTCGGGACTAAAAACGCCGGACTTGAATATGGAGAGTCACTAGGACGAATAATACCCTTACTCAACAGGTCTTTAATATGGCTGTTTAGCTCTTTCAGTTTGGGAGGAGCATAATGAAAATGTTTTGAGCGGACAATCTTATTAGTTGTTATACGGATGGTATAAGATATTAAGTTGGTTTTGCCAAGGCATGGTGTTATGGTATCCGGGTACTGCTGCAATAGGTTTTTTAAAATGTGTTTTTGTTTTGTGTTCAAGTTTTCTCCTAATGTTGGTGCTGTATGAGTTGATTCTATGTTGGGTTGAGCTGACTGATCCTGGAATTGATTAATAATTAAGGTTGTGTCAAAGGAAAAAGTTATTTTACGCTGAGCCGCATTGATCACCATTTTACTGTGATCTACAAAGTCCAAACCCAAAACAACTGCCACCGGTAGGCTATCTGATACAAAGAAAGGAAAAGTCCAGGAAAGGTGTAAAATTTTAAAATGCAATTTAATCTGTTTTTGGAAATTCATGTAAGTACCATTCGCTGTCATGGCTTGAGTTCTGGTGTTAAGTGAGTTGACGTAAAACCCTTTACCTTTCTGTAGGTCCTTAAAGACTGACCCAGATATTATTGAGTATGTGGAGCCTGTATCAATTAGTGCTTCAAGTTTGATTTCCTTTATGGATAGCCAGATAGTAAGGGGATCTACTTTGGGTAAAGAAGGTGCCAAAGAGCGGACAGGGCGATTCACCTTCGGTTTAGGGGAGACAATTTCCCTGTCTAAAAATGCCTCCCTGGGAAGTTTAAATGTTTCGGCCTGGAATTGGACTGACCAGAATAATTAGCTTGCCTATTCTGTTGACCGTTTTGGTAGTTACGCTGACTTGTGTTGTTTTTTGGTGTACTATGTTGGTCTGAATGGTTATTCCCTGATTCCAAGTGTGAATGACCGCCATTACGACTATTTTGAGGTTTATATTGATTAAAGTTACGTGACCGGTGATTTTGGTAGTGGTGTTGACCGTTAGTATGGTTAGAGTGGCCACTGCTTCGGTTGTAAAACAATCTGTTGTTCTGTTGAAAACTTTGATTATATGGTATGGAACTATGAAGGGATGTAGGTGGGGATACGTTGGTTGTTTGTGGAGTGTCGTAATATGTAAGACGTAAGTCATCTACTGTGGGGGCCAATTTTAAAAGATCATTAATGCAGTGTGGTGTTATAAGTCCTGATAAGCAGGCTCTAGTGGAGGGATTGAGACCTGCCATAATAGTAGTAAAGACAACTGCATTATCTACTGTAGGGTTTAAAAATGTAAACATGGCACTAATGTTGTGTACATAGTCAGCTAAGGACTCTGAGTTAGTTTGCTGGCGGTACAAAAACTGATTCTGAGCTTCCCTCAGTGTTCTATCAGTTAAGAGTGAAGTACGTATTGTCTGGACCAGTGAGAGCCAACTAAGATTAGACGTGATAGCATTTAACCATATGCCACGAAGTCTACCCTCAGTCCGCGGAATAGTATTTGTAATAAATAGTTTGTCACTTACAAGGTTCAAGTTGAATATTTCTGTAGCTTTAATTACAAATTGTACGAGGTCTGGGAGGGACGAACCTGAAGTCATAGGCAGGGCTCTAATCATTTCGCGAACAACAGAAGGAAATGTCTCATCACTATCTCTATTATGGCTTGAGAATAACTCGGCAATCTGTGAAGACACTACTTCTGTAGTGCGTTCAGCTGTTGTTTGTGTAAGTTGTTGCATAGCCACTATCAAATTTTGTATATTCGGATCTATTATTGTTTGTGAAGGTGTGTATGTTATGTTGGACTGTACCTCAGATTGTTGTGTGACTGTTGGTGTAACATCAGTCGAGGCTGCTGTAGTTTCTAATTTGGACTCATTAATATTTTCGTCTGAGTCGATTTCACCTAATTTATATTTTTCTTTAATATAAGCACGAAGCTGAACTCTCATTCCCTCAAGTGTACCTGCTGGTGTGATGCCCAATAGAGAGCATTGATCCCGGGCCTGAGTTGCTTTTAACTCTTTAATCCACGCTACAGTTTTGGGGATATTGTCTGGTTTATACATATTTAAAGAGAGCGAAAATAAGAACACAATAAGCTATACAAGGGAAACTGGTACCAATAAGTTTACTTTTGTAATTATTAGACTAGAGGAGTCTGAAAACAATAACAGTAAAAAACAATTATTTCAAACAACTTGGGCTGACCTAGCTTTGAGAAAAATACAGCAAACCAACACCTACTGGGAGGAAAAAAAATCAGGTAGTTACTTTAATAAATTATAAATTAGTTTTATATTGATGTTAAAAAAGTTTAAGTAGTTTAATTTTTATAAAATTTACTCTGTAAATTAGCTTGTATATCTCTTTTGAATAAATAAAAGTTATATTCACATAGCATTGTTAGACTTATAATTATTGTAACAACTGTTTAAGTACCTGAAACAAATGCTCGTATCCCACATTAAACATATTTCCAAGCGAAGTGATATTTAGAACACAAAGGTTAAGATTCTACCGAAAGTAAAATATTGGCTATAACAAAAATAAGAAAGTCACCAACTACCTTACCTGTATTCGTAACTCAAGGTTAGTTACAAATGATCGTCGCAAGCTGTAATTTACACAAAACAAAAGCACCAGTTATTATTATGTGTTTAACACTAACTAATATAACCAACATCTAAACGTATATAAGGCTAAGTCGTAAAATAATTTAAAGAAATCATTCGGTTTACAATTTATTTAAGTGAAAACGAAAACAAATTACCGTTTACTTACAAGGATAACTTACGTAGTACCTTAAAACATTGACCGGAAATTATAAGATATTCGTACTTAACTGTAGTAGTAAAATCTATAAAGTAGATTAAAATAATTAGACTTCGTTATCTACGGAGTGATACAAAAAACCGGATCTGAGGAACTCTGCTTACGCAATTACGTGCTTGCACGGCAAACTGACTAAACTTGTGTCGAAAAATATTACTGCAGTTCCAAAAATAAGAAGATCTAATTCGGATAAAAATATGAAGTAAAATAATTATAACAATTGCGAGCTTAGAACTATAAGTATAATTACAAGGAAAAATGACAAATTTAAATTTTAAAACTGTCTTAAAACGAAACGAGAAATTCTTGTTTGAAACAGACAGACAGACGGAAATTACGAACTCCGTGATAATAAATTTTAAACGACTTAAGCCTTATGAAAAACTTGAAAAAGGAATTGTGGCTGTAATAAATAATAAATGGACAGTTATGTAAATTAAAGTCAACAAAGAAAAATACTGCTTAACACCTATAATTACTGAAAAAAATGGTGTTACAGTCTAATACAAAGTGTACTTCAGGTTACTAGTATAAAAGAAAACTATAGAACTTGGTTAAAAAAGTCGTAACTCTGCTTAGTTAAAGCTTAAATGAGACTTTACTGTTATTAGTTATTAAAAAAATACTATTTAAGAAATATTTAAGAATATATTTATATTTAAGAAATACTTTATAAAAAGGGCAAAAAAGTACGGTATAAATTATTAAGGTTGAACTATGAAATTCTATTAAAGTTAAACTGAGAACAATAAAATAAATGTTTAAATTAATTCAAGTAATAACGGTTTACACTTTAAGCTTATTTTAAATGACTAGATCTAATTTAGTTATCTGATTCTGTAGGTGAAGGTCGCTGCTTCCCTCGTGGCGTCGGTCGCTGCCCCCGGGGTGTTTTACGCCATTGTTTGAGAAATTACCACTGCTATTCGAAAAACTCAAAAAAATGGACGGAAAGCGTGAAATTAAAATTAATGCTGGTTAGGAATGGTGTTGGGAATCCGAGGCGGACGGCTCGCGCTACCAATATCTGCGACCTCGTGGCGTCGCGACCGGAAGGTGGGACCTTATAGAGGAATAATCCGTGGATCCGCCACTAGATTCCGTCTATTCCAAAACCTAACCAGCTTTGATGACTAAATAAATACTAGTAATTTGGGTATAGTTCCGAAAGGTTCCCTAACAAAATACTACTAAAATCTAGACCACCCACGCTAACTTCTCCCGGTCCACCCTGCTCGAAAGCTGCACAAAGGCTCTTGTGCGCACAACCTCCGGTCACAGCCTGAAAACCTAGCAGGAACCATCCTACCAGAACCTGTCCGGAAGAATTCCGGATGGTAGGAGGCTCCTATTGTTTGAGCTAAAGGCTAGAGGTCGGCGCAGCTGGCTATAGCGTTCGCGGCAACAGACGGATAACGCGCGCCAAATTCAAAACTGTAGCGGCACTCGCCGCAGTGTTACAGATTTTTGTATCACTGAACGATGGTAAATGTCCGGAAAAATCCTGTTTCCTTCATCTCTCATTGAGATAGGCTACTCTTGGTTTTCACAAACTTCCTTTCACGACTTATTATACTTTTTCTGGACTAAAACCTTCAAAATCGGGCCCAATCAGATATAAGCAGTATTTACCGTAAATTACTTTTCTCTATTCAAACACATGTGGGGTTTACTTAAAAAGCTCAAATGTTAATTTTGAGCGGCAGTTACTACCTCTGACATGAACATCTGCTCCGTAGCCCAGAAGAGTTTCCACCACCGCCGGTTTACAAGACTCTACCGCTATGTGCAGGGGAGTGTAGTTATCCTGTGGACATACAAAGACAGCTAAGATCAGAAAAGATAATTAAAAAAATTAGAAAAGAGATGAAAAGTAAGATTAATTTAAACATTGAACATTTCATATTTGTAGAGTATTACATCTTGATATTCTGTCTTCGCAGTTGCTCCACTAAAAACTTTTATATTAATCAAAGGATATAACTTAGAGCTAGTTTTAAATTTGAACATTTTATACGACATAATTATTTTAAATACGGAAAGATTCAGTTAGAATCATCGATTAAACAATAAAATAAAATGCATAGATTATTACACTTTCACAATAGTTGTCAATGAAATAAAAAAAATATTTTAAGCTTTACATTGAGACACGTTTGCCATTATTTGCCAAAATAAGAACCTTCCCTAAAAAAACTTGAAGAAATTATCTTTGGGAAGTTGCCATGATCAGTAATTTCACTTGGAAACGTGGAAAGCTCCAGAACATTTATTGCTTATAACATACTAAGTTTTTAAAGGATCATTATAAAAAAAGAGGAGAAAACACTTGTGATTTGCGTAGAAATTTAATATTTTTGGAATAATTGAATTTTTGCATTTATTGTTATACGCAATAAGATGTTCTTAGTTAACTATTATGATCACTAATATTTATTGGCTAATTTTATTCTCAAATATTTTCAATTTTAGCTTTTTATTAAGCTGCTCATGCTGCTGTTGTGCTTTCAACATTATTTGTTTATAAATAAGTTTTTAATTCGACAGAGTGCCTTAGACGTCAAAACAGTGTAATTGTGTTGTTATACAAATAGTATAGTAAGAAGAGAAACTTAAGACAGTTTGATTACCAAGTTGAAACAAAAATGTACTGATGAAATCGCAAAATTAAAACGAACATGTATAAATTTATACAGCATGTACGATATTAAAATGGTTTGGTGAAGAAAGACAGTTTAAAGTGGAAGTAATTTTATTCATATGTGATTGTAAAAGTTGGTCTGTTAAAAAATAAACGTTAAAATTAGTAAATTGTAAACGGCGATTTTTATGATGAATCATTAGTGTAATGCTCTGTTCAGCATAGATTTGGTTTTCATTTGACTTTTAATTTAATTTTTAACACCTTTCATATATCAATCGATATTCCAAAAATCTACAGATAATTTCCTGTATTTGCCTCCAATTGTCTATATCAGACATAACATTCAATTGGAATAATTCCTAAACATTCCTACTAACAAAATATAAAATCATCATTAGTAATTTGAAAATGACGGCCATTAAAACTTTTAGGCTTAGAATATCTTAAAATCCAGCTATTTTCTCTCAAGAGTTACAAAAATAATAGTTATTTAAGGATTTTATTATTAATCTAATGATCCAAAATTATTAAAATTGAACTGATTTAAAGCCCATTTACTTTGACAAGACGTGGCCCACATTGAGGTTCTCAGTAAATAGCCTACAATACAAACACTGAATAAACGGCAGCTCTCAATGTGGGCCATGTCTTGTCACAGTAAATATACTCTAAATCAGTTATTTTATTCGACTTTAATATTTTTTGCAAATTTTATTCGTGTAAATCTTTATAAAAATTGCTGGTTTTTAAGATATTCTAAGTTTAAAAGTTTAACGGCCGTCATTTTGAAAATACTCATGATAATTATATGATAAGTTTTCATTAAATGGGCCTTTGTATCATAGATACTTGAGTCAAATTTGTTATAATTTATTAGTTTTTACGATATTAATTTTTGTATAAACAACCCATACAGACAGACACATTGGAAAAACAATCAATTAAATACTCTAATTATGTTTGGGCTGAAAATTTATATATATATATATATATATATATATATATATATATATATATATATATATCGCAACGGGTTTGATTTCAGCTTAAAATAACAGCAGCCATGAAAACATCTCTAAAAATTTTGTTTAACAAAATATGGCATTTCAAGCTTTATATACTAGTTGTAAAAAGAAATAAAAAAGTTTATTTTTTAACAGACTTATATTTTTGTAAATATAGGAACTGTACAATAGCAGTTGTATTTGTGTGTATAACAGTGATTTTATTGCCAAACACATGTGAAGTCAAACATTGCAACATTCAAAACTTACATATTCCTTTGAAGTATCCTAAAAACATACACAAAGTTCACGTAGAAACTCAAAAAGTCATAAATTAAATGCGAACGCAAGTATGGCGGGAAAATTCGCGATTATCTAAATCTTTACAAAGCTGGCACCACTTTCCAGAATCTAACTACACCGATAAAATAAAAGCTACGGGTTTAGTATAATGTCAAAGACTTAAAAAGCACAATTATTGTTAACTTCTGTTAACAAAATTTCACAATACAATTGTAAATAAAATACAGTACTTTAAAAAATATTTCATTTTATAATTAATAATACAAACCATAGCATACAACCTTCTTATAATGTCATAACTAATTTTAATCTATTAAATAATTGAAGTTTTCCTATCCCAACGGTATTATTTTTAATTATTACTTTAAACTCTGGATACGGTATTCCAACATATATACTAGGATGCATTAAAATGACCTTAAAACATATATTTGTAAAGGGTGTCCTGTAACTCTCTGCACAAAGGTATACCATTTTATTGCTCAGGTCAAGACAAACATATTTCACCATATGAACATGGGTGAAATAATAAAATAAACTATTATGCTTAATTTTCCATCTGTATGTGTTAAAAAAATAATATCATGAACACTAATAAGTTGAATTATTCCAAATTTGGTTCCAATGTTTATTGTAACAAGGCAAATAACCGAAAAAACTATCAAAGAATTATCTGCAGTATTTCAAAAATGGCGGCCAAAGAATTTTAAACTTTGAATGTCTTAAAAACCATCAGTTTTTCTCAAGAATTGCAAGAATAACAATCTTTAGAGGATATAATTAAAAATATAACTACACTAAAATTATTTAAATCGAATAATAAAGAACTAATTTCGAGTAAATTTACTGTGGACAAGACATGGCCCACATTGAGGTTCTCAGCGAATAACAACAATACAAAACTGAATAAACGGCATTCAGACAGATGGGTAACTAAACATCGGAGACCCATGTTCATATGGAGAAATATGTGTGTCTTGACCTGAGCAATAACGTGGTATATCTTTGTCCAGAGACTTACGGGACACAATGTAGAGATGACCATAACAATGAGGTCTGAGAAAACATTACTGCAAAGAAGTAAATCAAAACTCATTCTTATATCACTATAAGGTAAGTATATTCTTAACTCCATAAAAATAATAAATGTAATAACAGTCAAACTAGTAGATACCATATATTTAGATAACTAATATGAGTTACTGACATGCTAATATGGAATGGGAACCTAGGAGTTTTTTGTACTTAGAATGTGCTGATGTCATCCAGAGAACAATAGAAACATAGCCGTTTCAAAGGGTACACATGGCAATTTCAGTTATCCCCACATTTCCCCAAGTATTCTAAAGGACGGGGTTCAGCACAATCCATGGTAAGAAAACCAAACGAGTCATTGCTTGATTTGTTTCGAAGCAGAAGGGCAATATGAGACTGCTAATTCCAGCTAATCAATTGTAGCTGAAGGTAGTAGAAAAACTGAGTGGAATCCTCCTTAAATCGTCAGGGTAATGTTTTTGATACTATTAAACCCAACAATAACTACGCAAGTCAAACTGAGTAGAAGACAGAAATATTTGAACAAAAATATGTGGGCACATTCGGAAGAAATATTCGATTGTTCTACTCTAAAATGTATATGGTTAAATATGTAGTTTAGAAAATTAATTTGCACAACGTTAATTATTATGTAACGAATCTTTAATGCCGGCTTATTAATATACTATGTTCAAAATTTTGGAAGCTCAAGGTTTTATAAAATACTATTTTATTACGAGTGCATAACTCACACATATTTTCTGATAAGAGATACCGAAAATTAGTAGACTTTTTTAAAATGTATATTTTGAAATAGGCAAGGAAACATTTTCTCAAAACAATAAATTACGTAGAGTGTTAGTGGGAAGGGTTGATTCAATAAGAATGTTGGTTTGAACAGATTTGACTCCTGGAATCTGAAATCCATCTGAAGAGATCCAAAACATTCGGCATACTCTACATAGTTTCGACATCAGAGACACCTTGACTACAAACCAATGTAATCAAGATGAAGTGGTGTTCACATTGTCTCATCATGTTTTGAGCTTCTTCGTCGCCGACTTTTTTGGATCTCTTCAGATGGATTTCAGATTCCAGGAGTCAAATCTGTCACAGCGTTAGATTTCAGACGCTGCACTAAGTGGAATGTGAACTGGAGCTGAACTTAACACTCTTACAATACATTAGTCACTAAACGTCAATGAAACGTAATCTATATGGGTCTCTCTAATTCGTTCAGAACGTATTACACCGTTTAGGAGTTTGGGCCACATCAATAACGCGTTTCGCTTAGGTAATATGCAACATTTATCTATCGCTATGTGTCATTATGCCACATAATTATACTAAGTTTTTTAATTAGTTATTTCGGGAATTTATCCATAAGACAACAAAAGATATTCAAAAAAGATCATCCAAATCCCATGGATACACCACCATGGAACTCAATGTTGCTCTGGTGAAATGAAGCTTCATGCAAAATTCAAGTTTGTAGTTCAGTTATTTCCTCTAGATATCTTGCAGACAAACATAAACAGAGTAATGCAATTTTCCAGCTCTTCGAGCGATAGACTAACGCTCAGGTAATAAAACCATAAACGATTGAATTATAATTCTAAAGCTGAACAGAAAGTAGGGTCCGGCAAAGGCCGTTTCACCAAATTCTTATCATATGCTATAAGGATGAGGCCGATAGAGCATGCCTAGTGATAGTGATAGTGACTCACACTGGTCGTGACGTCGACCTTCTCGCCCTTCTGTAACAGGGTGTTGATAATGCCGACATGTCCATACCTGGCCGCCGTGTGGATGCTCCTTGCACCATTCTGTAACACAAAATACTTTATGTAACAAAACAGTCCTATTCTGCAACACTACCTTTGTCGTGTTATAGCATAATCCATCCCAGCGTGTTATCTTTGTTCCATACTTCCTTGAGGGATCTACACTATGAGAAATTACTAGAAAGGAAAAGAAACTATAAGAGTAGGAGTAGTAGAGTAAAGGATTTTAAAATGAATTTCGAAGGAAAAATGTAATGGCCCATGTATGTCTTACCCGACTGTTATCAAAATAAGAAAGATAAATAGATTGTCTTATGATAAAACTGGTTTTAAAAAAATAACTGTATAGA
This sequence comes from Homalodisca vitripennis, assembly GCF_021130785.1. Classification (NCBI taxonomy): domain Eukaryota; kingdom Metazoa; phylum Arthropoda; class Insecta; order Hemiptera; family Cicadellidae; genus Homalodisca; species Homalodisca vitripennis. Next base: position 69,709 of record NW_025778600.1, read on the forward strand.
CCCATTTAGTTATCTTCGAATAAATAAATAAATATATATATATATATATATATAATATATATATATATATATATATATATATATATATATATATATATATCAATTTTGTTCCATGGTATTTTTAAAAA
>NW_025778601.1:0-21783 GCF_021130785.1 Homalodisca vitripennis
CATGTATATATATATATATATATATACTAAGTTAGATATTGGAATATGGGGTTTTCCCTAGCGCACTTTTGGGACAGAACTGAGAAAATCAATGGAAAATTCTTGTTCAAGGTTACCCGAAACACGAATTGACATGTAAAGTTACGTTAAGTTAGAACATAAAACGCAAAAAATCAACGTTCATCGTTTACGGTTCGTGTTATCAAATTTTACATTCAGAACGTAACATAAAAATAACGCAAAAATCACGTTCATGTTACGTTCGTGTTATCAAATTTTACATTCAGAACGTAACATAAAACGCAAAAATCAACGTTCATGTTACGTTCGTGGTTATCAAATTTTACATTCAGAACGTAACATAAAACGCAAAAATCACGTTCATGTTACGTTCGTGTTATCAAATTTTACATTCAGAACGTAACATAAAAACGCAAAAAATCACGTTCATGTTACGTTCGTGTTATCAAATTTTACATTCAGAACGTAACATAAAACGCAAAAATCACGTTCATGTTACGTTCGTGTTTATCAAATTTTACATTCAAATAGGTAAGAAAGGAGGGTTGCTATGCTACTTTTCAGCTACCTCTAAAAAATCTACTTTTTTTTGCAAAATTTTGCTAGAATTCTACTAAATTTAGCAAAGTTTTACTAAAATTACTGTATTTTTGTTCAAAATGTTGAGTTAAAAAATTTCAGCTACTTTTAAAAATAGTGAAAAAAGTTAGAAAATTGTACTAATTTCGGCAAATATTAACAAATTTAAAAAAATCCTAATTAAAAATTTTTGCTATATAAATGGAAGCTGAAAATAAAATCTGTGCTACTGAGAAAATATATTCCTTAAACAGAACTCTTAGGAAATAAGAAAAAACCTACTAACGAACGCTTCGGATTATGGCTTTTAAACGAGAATTTATATAACGACAATCTGATTACGAACATTGGAGACTTAAACTACGTAGAAAACGAAGAAAGAATGGGGAAATTTAAAAGAATTACAGAACCATTTTGCGATAATATTATGATTGTTAAAATAACAGATTCTACAGATTTGGAAGGAAAGTTGTTGAAAAAGGACGTTTGTGGATCATTTAATAGCTATTTGAGGGGTAAATTTTCTAGATTTCCACTAGCAAAACACGGCGTAAAAGCGAAATTACCGCAATTATTAGATTCTAATACAATAACAATAAAAGGAGTTAAACAGATTATAAGACAAGATTTTAAAAAGATCGCGAAAAAGTATAAAAAACCAGTAGCGGTTCCGTACAAAATAGAGTTAGCGGACGTAAAATTATTAACATTATTGGAAGAACTACCAGAAATCTTAGAGCAATTAGCTGTAGAAACACTATTATTTGCTAGATTTGGACATAACACAAGACTTTGCCGGTATCTTTAACAAAGAAAGAAATGACAGAAGTACTTGACAACAAATTACAATTTTTGCAGACAGAAAGACGTTAAAAAATAACTGTAAGATCATTGTAGATAACGATAAAACCGTTGGAAAGGACTGTTTAACCTGGATAAATTCTAACTCCAGGGTCAAAATCTACAATAAGTTCGTGTGCCAAATGACCAGCCCAGGAATTAACAAAATTTTAGGTAACAACGTAGTAAACTTCGTAAACTGTCCAGACAAAAGGTTAAAAGAGACGTTCTCTAGCGAGTTAGCAAAAAACAACGGAATTACAAGATTAGAAGCAACAATTTACAATTATGTAGACGAAAATTTCCAAAATGATAGAGAATTTGATCCACTGGACTACTGTATAAGTTTATTAAAACAAAGCAGGAAGTATTTAAAAAACGCTCCGTTCTATTCGGTATCTCTAGCAAAAATGTGGAGAAAAATAACGGACAGTTTAAAAAACAGTTGCTGTCTCGTTTTTAACGACCTTTTACAGTTTGTTTACTGGGGGAACAGAAACACTAAAAAATTGACAGGAATACAGGTAAAACTGCCAGAAAATACAGAAAACAGGAGGAAAATGGTTGCCTACGCTATATCCGCGTTCAGTTTTAATCTTTTACCGGTTAATTTGGTCTATGTTAAAGAAGATAAAAACGACAAAAATCTGGTAAAAATTAAACAAAAGTGCTATTTAAAAGCAGGAAAAACATATTTTTCTAAGTCTAATACCTTGTTTTCTACGGTTCCGAAAGAGGTTAATCTAGAGAATTAGGGCTGATAAAGACGACAAACGTCGAGCCTTATATCTGTCGAAAAAGACTTAATATTACCAATAAATTACTTCCAAATTCCCTCGAGAAAATTGACCCTTTAAACGTCGTGTTTTTAAAAAAGTATTAAAAAAAGGGAACAAGAATTAAAAGAACTTGACATGGAAACAAGAAAAAAGAATATACCTAGAGAAAACTGTTAAAAGAACAAGAAAAATATAAAAACTGTATAGAAAAAGATAAAAAAATTAACGAAATAGAGAACAGTTTTGATCGGTTACTTTTCGAAAACAATGGAGTGATTTATCGACTAAAGGAAACTATAAAAATTTATCGGCATTTGTGGTCAATAATAAAGCAAGATTTTAGCTATGTCGGCGTTTTAGCAGAAAAAGATGGCAATAAAGCTGTTTATTTTATTAAAGGACCATTTAAAAATAAGTTTATCGAATTGAACAATAATAAAGAAAATTTAACGAAAGAAGGGTTTATTTTGATCCCATACAACGGTTTAAATATTGTCTTACTATCCGATTAATAAACCAATTATAGAGATAAAAACAGACGGTTTAACTTCTTTTAACGGTCATACTTTTTCCTAAAATTGTTACACTAAAACGCTTTAGATATTTTTACAAATAAGGACGATATTATTTTACAAAGAAAGAAGACAGAAAATTGCGCTAAAAATCTTAGAATGGACAAGATAATTGGAGATATTAAGGTAAAAAATTGTAAAAGATTAGAAGATTTACAAAGAAGGATTAGAAACTGACAAATAACTGCTTTATCTACAATAATTTATAGAAAAAACCGAAAGATATATCTTAAAATTCGAAAATGTAAGAAGATTGTTACATTTCTAATTACTGGCTAAGAAAAAAAGAAGTAAAAGATAGGAATATTGATCTAAATTACAAATTAAAAATAAAGTTAGGACAAAAATTAAAACAAATTCAAACAAAACATGCAGAAAGGTTTGTATTTGTTGGGTTAAAATTAGTCCAAAATGTTAAAAAGAATAGAAAGACGTGTTTAGAATTTTAAATGTTGTCTTAATCCACTACCATACTTAGAACTTCTAAATCTGTATTTATAGAGTCTTCCTCCAGAAATATTTTGTAAATCGTTAGAATCTACATCAATTGTGCTGTTAACAACTTTTTTAGTAATCTCTAATATTTTATCTTCGTCTTCTGTATCTAATGTAAAAGAATCCTGATTCTGTATTGTTTTAAAATATTTACAGAGCTTTTACTATTTTTAAAACTGTATTTCTACGAGTTCTGTGCTTATATTTTTCATCTAGAAGATTGTATAAACTTGCTCTTAAATTCTTAAAATCTGTCTCGGCATTTTGTATTAATTCTAAAATTTTATTATTTCTTTTCTTCTTCGATTTTATCTTTTTCGCTTTGTAATAATGTTAGTGCTCTATTCCATTTATTAAGAAAAAAATTTGGAACGTGGAACGCGGAACGTGGAACGTGAACGTAGAACGTGAACGTAGAACGTGAACGTGGAAACGTAGAACGTGGAACGTGGAACGTAGAAACGTGGAACGTGGAACGTAGAACGTGGAACGTGGAACGTAGAACGTGGAACGTGGAACGTGGAACGTAGAACGTGGAACCTAAACCTTTACATGTAAAATCACGTTAAATTAAACGTAAAACACAAAATTTACGTTCATGTTTACGTTCTACGTTCCACGTTCCACGTTCCACGTTCTACGTTCCACGTTCCACGTTCTACGTTCCACGTTTCCACGTTCTACGTTACCACGTTCCACGTTCTACGTTCCACGTTCACGTTCTACGTTCACGTTCTACCGTTCACGTTCCACGTTCCGCGTTCCACGTTCCAAATTTTTTTCTTAATAAATGGATAGAGCACTAACATTATTACAAAGCGAAAAAGATAAAATCGAAGAAGAAGAAAGAAATAATAAATTTTAGAATTAATACAAAATGCCGAGACAGATTTTAAGAATTTAAGAGCAAGTTTATACAATCTTCTAGATGAAAAAATATAAAGCCAGAACTCGTAGAAATACAGTTTAAAAATAGTTAAAAGCTCTGTAAATATTTTAATACAATACAGAATCAGATTCTTTTACATTAGATACAGAAGACGAAGATATAAAATATTAGAGATTACTAAAAAAAGTTGTTTAACAGCACAATTGATGTAGATTTCTAAACGATTTACAAAATATTTCTGGAGGAAGACTCTTATAAAATACAGATTTAGAAAGTTCTAAGTATGGTAGTGGATTAAGGACAACATTTAAAATTCTAAACACGTCTTTCTATTCTTTTTAACATTTTGGACTAATTTTACCCAACAAAATACAAACCTTTCTGCATGTTTGTTTGGATTTGTTTTAATTTTGTCTAACTTTATTTTTAATTTGTAATTTAGATCAATATTCCTATCTTTTACTTCTTTTTCTAGCCAGTAATTAGAAATGTAACAATCTTCTACATTTTCGAATTTTAAGATATATCTTTCGGTTTTCTATAAAATTATTGTAGATAAAGCAGTTATTTGTAGTTCTAATCCTTCTTGTAAATCTTCTAAATCTTTTACAATTTTTTTACCTTAAATATCTCCAATTATCTTGTTCCATTCTAAGATTTTTAGCGCAATTTCTGTCTTTCTTCTTTGTAAATAATATCGTCCTTATTTGTAAAAATATCTAAAGCGTTTAGTGTAACAATTTTAGGAAAAGTATGACCGTTAAAAGAAGTTAAACCGTCTGTTTTTATCTCTATAATTGGTTTTATTAATCGGATAGTAGACAATATTTAAACCGTTGTATGGGATCAAAATAAACCCTTCTTTCGTTAAATTTTCTTTATTATTGTTCAATTCGATAAACTTATTTTTAAAAGGTCCTTTAATAAAATAAACAGCTTTATTGCCATCTTTTTCTGCTAAAACGCCGACATAGCTAAATCTTGCTTTATTATTGACCACAAATGCCGAAATTTTTATAGTTTCCTTTAGTCGATAAATCACTCCATTGTTTCGAAAAGTAACCGATCAAACTGTTTCTCTATTTCGTTAATTTTTTTTATCTTTTTCTATACAGTTTTTTATATTTTTCTTGTTCTTTTAACAGTTTCTCTAGGTATATTCTTTTTCTTGTTTCCATGTCAAGTTCTTTTAATTCTTGTTCCCTTTTTTTAATACTTTTTAAAAACACGACGTTTAAAGGGTCAATTTTCTCGAGGGAATTTGGAAGTAATTTATTGGTAATATTAAGTCTTTTTCGACAGATATAAGGCTCGACGTTTGTCGTCTTTATCAGCCCTAATTCTTCTAGATTAACCTCTTTCGGAACCGTAGAAAACAAGGTATTAGACTTAGAAAAATATGTTTTTTCCTGCTTTTAAATAGCACTTTTGTTTAATTTTTACCAGATTTTTTGTCGTTTTTATCTTCTTTAACATAGACCAAATTAACCGGTAAAAGATTAAAACTGAACGCGGATATAGCGTAGGCAACCATTTTCCTCCTGTTTTCTGTATTTTTCTGGCAGTTTTACCTGTATTCCTGTCAATTTTTTAGTGTTTCTGTTCCCCCAGTAAACAAAACTGTAAAAGGTCGTTAAAAACGAGACAGCAACTGTTTTTTAAACTGTCCGTTATTTTTCTCCACATTTTTGCTAGAGATACCGAATAGAACGGAGCGTTTTTTTAAATACTTCCTGCTTTGTTTTTAATAAACTTATACAGTAGTCCAGTGGATCAAATTCTCTATCATTTTGGAAATTTTCGTCTACATAATTGTAAATTGTTGCTTCTAATCTTGTAATTCCGTTGTTTTTTTGCTAACTCGCTAGAGAACGTCTCTTTTAACCTTTTGTCTGGACAGTTTACGAAGTTTACTACGTTGTTACCTAAAATTTTGTTAATTCCTGGGCTGGTCATTTGGCACACGAACTTATTGTAGATTTTGACCCTGGAGTTAGAATTTATCCAGGTTAAACAGTCCTTTCCAACGGTTTTATCGTTATCTACAATGATCTTACAGTTATTTTTAACGTCTTTCTGTCTGCAAAAATTGTAATTTGTTGTCAAGTACTCTGTCATTTCTTCTTTGTTCAAGATACCGGCAAAGTCTTGTGTTATGTCCAAATCTAGCAAATAATAGTGTTCTACAGCTAATTGCTCTAAGATTTCTGGTAGTTCTTCCAATAATGTTAATAATTTTACGTCCGCTAACTCTATTTTGTACGGAACCGCTACTGGTTTTTTATACTTTTTCGCGATCTTTTTTAAAATCTTGTCTTATAATCTGTTTAACTCCTTTTATTGTTATTGTATTAGAATCTAATAATTGCGGTAATTTCGCTTTTACGCCGTGTTTTGCTAGTGGAAATCTAGAAAATTTTACCCCTCAAATAGCTATTAAATGATCCACAAACGTCCTTTTTCAACAACTTTCCTTCCAAATCTGTAGAATCTGTTATTTTAACAATCATAATATTATCGCAAAATGGTTCTGTAATTCTTTTAAATTTCCCCATTCTTTCTTCGTTTTCTACGTAGTTTAAGGTCTCCAATGTTCGTAATCAGATTGTCGTTATATAAATTCTCGTTTAAAAGCCATAATCCGAAGCGTTCGTTAGTAGGTTTTTTCTTATTTCCTAAGAGTTCTGTTAAGGAATATATTTTTCTCAGTAGCACAGATTTTTATTTTCAGCTTCCCATTTATATAGCAAAAATTTTTAATTAGGATTTTTTTTAAATTTGTTAATATTTGCCGAAATTAGTACAATTTTCTAACTTTTTTCACTATTTTTAAAAGTAGCTGAAATTTTTTTAACTCAACATTTTGAACAAAAATGCAGTAATTTTAGTAAAACTTTGCTAAATTTAGTAGAATTCTAGCAAAATTTTGCAAAAAAGTAGATTTTTTACAGGTAGCTGAAAAGTAGCATAGCAACCCTCCTTTCTTACCTATTTGAAGAACTTAATAAATTATCGAAATACATAGCTAAAAAGTAATAATTCTAGAGAATAAAAATACCTATGAAATTGACCGAAGAAGAAGAATTTGCGTACCAAAATTCTAGTCTTTGTCATATTTGTGAATGTGAGGGTTTTGATAATCAAACAAGAAAAAAAGTTACGAGATCATTGTCATTTAACAGGTAAATTTAGAGGTTCAGCTCATTTATCTTGTAACTTGAATCTCAAATTTCCTCAAAATATTCCAGTTTTCTGTCACAATATGTCATGTTACGACACTCATTTGTACATAAAAGAATTGGCTAAACAATATGGAAACGTTGATTTGATTGCAAACACCGATGAGAAATATATAAATTATTCAGTAAATTCAGGATATGGGTATGAGTTTGAAGATGATAAACCAAGAAAGTTCATCAAGTTTTCTTTCGTAGATACGTTCAGATTTATGGCATCGTCTATAGAAAAGTTAGCTAAAAATCTAAAGAGAGAAGACCTTCAAACATACAAATCATTTTATACAAGATGGTCTGAACGCAATTCTAGATAGACAACCAAATGACGAAGAAGAAATCTTTAAAATTCTATCTGGAAAAGGCATATTTCCTTACGAATTTATCGATAGTATTGAAAAACTTGATTACACAGAAGAATTGAGAATTCAAGATTTCTATTCACTTTTGACAGATGAGAGCATATCTGAGAAAGATTTTCAACACTATTTGAGCGTTTGGAACAAATTAAAAGTAAAAAATCTAGGAAATTACTCTGATTTGTACAATATCCAAGATGTATTATTGCTCGCTGATATCTTTGAAAATTTTAGGAATATTTGTTTGAAATTGCTATAAACTTGATCCAGCACACTATCTAACAGCTCCCAGTCTTGCATGGGATGCTATGTTTAAAATTAACGAATATAGAATTACAATTAATTAGTGATTATAATATGTATTTGATGATCGAAAAAGGTATTCGCGGAGGCATTTCTCAATGTATTAAACGATATGTGAAAGCAAATAACAAATATTTAAAAGATTTTGATAAGACAAAGCCCGAAAACTATTTGTTGGTACGTCGATGCAAACAACCTTTATGGGTATGGACTTATGCAAAATTTACCATATAACGAAATCAAGTGGATGGATCCTAAAACGTATACAACAGCAGAATGGAAAGAAACAATTTTGGAACTCACTGGCGACGAAGATTATGGCTATATTCTCGAAGTCGATCTAGAATATCCGAAGAATTTACATGAAAATCATAAAGATTTGCCTCTTGCTCCAGAACATTATAACAACAAACTTTGCACAACTCTACTGGATAAAACTGAATATGTTGTTCATTCGAAGAAATTTGAAATTCTATCTGGAACAAGGAATGGTGTTAAAACATGTGAATAGAGTTATTGCATTCGATCAGAAGCCTTTTATGAAAGATCACATTGATTTTAATACTAGTATGAGAACCAAAGCTACAAGCGACTTTGAGAAAGATTTTTACAAGCTGATGAACAACTCTGTTTTTGGAAAATCTATGGAAAATGTGAGAAACAGATGTGATATTAGACTAGGAAATGAAGAATTTTCAATGAAAACAAGCTAAGAAAACAAATTTCAAATGCTTTAACATCTTTGACGACAACTGTATAGCGAGTCACATGTAACAAGCAGAAAGTTAAATTTAACAAGCCAATCTACATAGGTTTTTCAGTTCTTGACCTTTCAAAATTGTTAATGTACGAGTTTTATTACAACAAATTAAAGAAGTTTGATCCAGATTTGAATCTGTGTTACATGGATACAGACAGTTATTTCTTAGAATTGAAACGAGATCCCTTTAAAATTATTAAAGAAAATATAGATGATTTCGATACGAGCGACTATCCAAAAGATCATGAATGTTTTCACTACTAAAAATAAGAAGGTAATAGGGAAATTCAAAGACGAATTGAACGGCGAGATATTAGAAGAATTTTTGTGGTTTAAGATCAAAGATGTACTCGTACAAATATCTAGACAAAAATCCAGTTAGGTGTAAAGGAATTAAGAGAAGCGTTGTAAATAAAACAATAAATATCGAAAACTTGAAGAGATGTTTGTTCGAAGATAAAGAAGAATTTAGGGAGATGACTGTAATAAAAAGCTATAAACATGAATTGTACACTGTTACCATAAACAAGCTGGCAACTGAACGCTAAAGATGATAAGAGAATTTGTCCTAGAAAATAAGATCGATACAGTACCTTATGGCTATAAAAATGAAGCAAAATCTGATATATTAGACGAATTAAATAAACTTGGAAACTTTGAAAATTGAGAAATAACCGGAAGTTTTTACGAGTATGAATTGAGAAAGTCAAAGCTATATTTTTTTCTATATAAAATGGAGTCTCAAAAGAAATGTACAATATGTCAAGAATTTAGACTTTTTGAAGAATTTTCTAAAAATAAGAATACCAAAGATGGATTATACTATTATTTTAAAGATTGTAATAAGAAATATAGAAAAGAATTATATGATAAAATGGAAAAATTAACTTTAGAAGAGAAAGAATGCACACGCTGTAAAATAGTTAAGAATATTTCTGAATTTAACAATTGGCATTATAGTAAAGATAAAAAACAAGCATATTGTAAAGAATGTATTAAACAAATCTTTGCTAGACCAGTTCATTGCGTATGCGGAAGAGAAATTCAACATTTCTATAGTCTTAAAAGACATTTACAAACAAACTATCATAATTCGAATGTTTAACATTTTCATCGTGTAATTTAGATATTCTATAAATCAGTCGAGATTCTGCCATATTTGTAGTAAAATGATTTCCGTTGTATAAAATATTCAAAGATTCTTTCATTTGGTTGTAGAGATTGATAGAATTTGGTTCGTCATCAATGAACAAAATCTCTAATTCAGGATAATTTATTTTTAGATGTTTTAATCGGTTTGGTATTTCTCGTTTCTGAGCTCTGATAACGTAATAAGGATATTCCCACATGTGATTCTTCTTAATTAACACAAAAACATGGTGTTTTTTCTTATCAAAATCTTTACAAACAAGATCTGGTTTCATTAAGTCAATTTTTACACTTTGTTTTGCAATTATTTCCGTTTTGATTTCATCTTTAATTTGCAAAACAAAGTGTAAAAAATTGACTTAATGAAACCAGATCTTGTTTGTAAAGATTTTGATAAGAAAAAACACCATGTTTTTGTGTTAATTAAGAAGAATCACATGTGGGAATATCCTTATTACGTTTATCAGAGCTCAGAAACGAGAAATACCAAACCGATTAAAACATCTAAAAATAAATTATCCTGAATTAGAGATTTTGTTCATTGATGACGAACCAAATTCTATCAATCTCTACAACCAAATGAAAGAATCTTTGAATATTTTATACAACGGAAATCATTTTACTACAAATATGGCAGAATCTCGACTGATTTATAGAATATCTAAATTACACGATGAAAATGTTTCTAAATTTTACTAAACATTCGAATTATGATAGTTTGTTTGTAAATGTCTTTTAAGACTATAGAAATGTTGAATTTCTCTTCCGCATACGCAATGAACTAGGTCTAGCAAAGATTTGTTTAATACATTCTTTACAATATGCTTGTTTTTTTATCTTTACTATAATGCCAATTGTTAAATTCAGAAATATTCTTAACTATTTTACAGCGTGTGCATTCTTTCTCTTCTAAAGTTAATTTTTCCATTTTATCATATAATTCTTTTCTATATTTCTTATTACAATCTTTAAAATAATAGTATAATCCATCTTTGGTATTCTTATTTTTAGAAAATTCTTCAAAAAGTCTAAATTCCTTGACATATTGTACATTTCTTTTGAGACTCCATTTATATAGAAAAAATTATAGCTTTGACTTTCTCAATTCATACTCGTAAAAACTTCCGGTTATTTCTCAATTTTCAAAGTTTCCAAGTTTATTTAATTCGTCTAGTATACCACATTTTGCTTCATTTTTATAGCCATAAGGTACTGTATCGATCTTATTTTCTAGGACAATTCTCTTATCATCTTTAGCGTTCAGTGCCAGTTTGTTTTATGGTGATGGTATACAATTCATGTTTATAGCTTTTTATTACAGTCATCTCCCTAAATTCTTCTTTATCTTTGAACAAACATCTCTTCAAGTTTTCGATATTTATTGTTTTATTTACAACGCTTCTCTTAATTCCTTTACATCTTACTGGATTTTTGTCTAGATATTTGTACGAGTACATCTTTGATCTTAAACCACAAAATTCTTCTAATATCTCGCCGTTCAATTCGTCTTTGAATTTTCCCTATTACCTTCTTATTTTTAGTAGTGAAACATTCATGATCTTTTGGATAGTCGCTCGTATCGAAATCATCTATATTTTCTTTAATAATTTTAAAGGGATCTCGTTTCAATTCTAAGAAATAACTGTCTGTATCCATGTAACACAGATTCAAATCTGGATCAAACTTCTTTAATTTGTTGTAATAAAAACTCGTACATTAACAATTTTGAAAGGTCAAGAACTGAAAAACCTATGTAGATTGGCTTGTTAAATTTAACTTTCTGCTTGTACATGTGACTCGCTATACAGTTGTCGTCAAAGATGTTAAAGCATTTGAAATTTGTTTTCTTAGCTTGTTTCATTGAAAATTCTTCATTTCCTAGTCTAATATCACATCTGTTTCTCACATTTTCCATAGATTTTCCAAAAACAGAGTTGTTCATCAGCTTGTAAAAATCTTTCTCAAAGTCGCCTTGTAGCTTTGGTTCTCATACTAGTATTAAAATCAATGTGATCTTTCATAAAAGGCTTCTGATCGAATGCAATAACTCTATTCACATGTTTTAACACCATTCCTTGTTCCAGATAGAATTTCAAATTTCTCGAATGAACAACATATTCAGTTTTATCCAGTAGAGTTGTGCAAAGTTTGTTGTTATAATGTTCTGGAGCAAGAGGCAAATCTTTATGATTTTCATGTAAATTCTTCGGATATTCTAGATCGACTTCGAGAATATAGCCATAATCTTCGTCGCCAGTGAGTTCCAAAATTGTTTCTTTCCATTCTGCTGTTGTATACGTTTTAGGATCCATCCACTTGATTTCGTTATATGGTAAATTTTGCATAAGTCCATACCCATAAAGGTTGTTTGCATCGACGTACAACAAATAGTTTTCGGGCTTTGTCTTATCAAAATCTTTTAAATATTTGTTATTTGCTTTCACATATCGTTTAATACATTGAGAAATGCCTCCGCGAATACCTTTTTCGATCATCAAATACATATTATAATCACTAATTAATTGTAATTCTATATTCGTTAATTTTAACATAGCATCCCATGCAAGACTGGGAGCTGTTAGATAGTGTGCTGGATCAAGTTTATAGCAATTCAAACAAATATTCCTAAAATTTTCAAAGATATCAGCGAGCAATAATACATCTTGGATATTGTACAAATCAGAGTAATTTCCTAGATTTTTTACTTTTAATTTGTTTCCAAAACGCTCAAATAGTGTTGAAAATCTTTCTCAGATATGCTCTCATCTGTCAAAAGTGAATAGAAATCTTGAATTCTCAATTCTTCTGTGTAATCAAGTTTTTCAATACTATCGATAAATTCGTAAGGAAATATGCCTTTTCCAGATAGAATTTTAAAAGATTTCTTCTTCGTCATTTGGTTTGTCTATCTAGAATTGCGTTCAGACCATCTTGTATAAAATGATTTGTATGTTTGAAGTCTTCTTCTCTTTAGATTTTTAGCTAACTTTTCTATAGACGATGCCATAAATCTGAACGTATCTACGAAAGAAAACTTGATGAACTTTTCTTGGTTTATCATCTTCAAACTCATACCCATATCCTGAATTTACTGAATAATTTATATATTTCTCATCGGTGTTTGCAATCAAATCAACGTTTCCATATTGTTTAGCCAATTCTTTTATGTACAAATGAGTGTCGTAACATGACATATTGTGACAGAAAACTGGAATATTTTGAGGAAATTTGAGATTCAAGTTACAAGATAAATGAGCTGAACCTCTAAATTTACTGTTAAATGACAATGATCTCGTACTTTTTTTCTTGTTTGATTATCAAAACCCTCACATTCACAAATATGACAAAGACTAGAATTTTGGTACGCAAATTCTTCTTCTTCGGTCAATTTCATAGGTATTTTATTCTTAGAATTATACTTTTTAGCTATGTATTTCGATAATTTATTAAGTTCTTCAAACAATTTTTGCAGGAACATTTGGCAAATCTTCTTCATTTTTGGCTCGATAACATATCGGCTTGTACATACGATTGGTCACATTAGGACACTAAGTATAGAGTAAAACCATATGGAATGTGCTTCTGAATCTTGGTTGTGATCGATGTTTTGCGGATTGTTTTTTGCATGTGGGAATCTTCTCTAATATGCTTTCAAAATCCATATAAATAACGTAAGGATGAGAAAATTTCTTTTGATAATTAGTAAATGTTGTTGTTTTGATGACCTGGGAAACGGCAATAATTGGCTTACCATAACTTTCGTGTTTGTTTGCAAATTTCTAAATGATACTGTTAAATCTCCAGATTTGTAGAAATGGCTTAATACAATCTTCTACACAAGAGAATTTTCTTTCCATTATGCTTGGGAATAACTGAGAACTCACTGAGACACTTTCATTTTGAGATCGGTTATCAAAACACATAATGAGATTTGTCTTCTTGTTTTAACATACAATAAATCGATTTCTAACTCAGCGTCGCGTATTCTTTCAAGAAAATTTTGTAATGGAAACAATATTGGAGTTTCTCATCCAATAAACTGTAGATATTTATAGACATTTTTGGATATTTGTATCTTGGAATTGTGACTTCGTTTTTTCAATATAATTGTATAATCTTTTAAGGACATTGGATAACTCGAAAAACCTTGAAAAATAATCTCGTCATTTACACAATTTTTCATATTGTTTTTGATCGTTCGCAGTCCTTCTTTCGGGTTTTTCAATAGCACAGTCGGATAGAATAAATAAAAGCAATAATCATCTTTATTTTTGATATTTTATACAAGCCTTTCTTATCTTTTGATTTTTACTTTGGGCAAATCGATATATGATTCCTGCGTTTCATAAATTCGTGTCTTATTAGGCTCAAAATCAGTTGTTTACAGCGTTTTTAATGTCCATTCCAGAACCTCGATTTGGGAATGAATTTGTTCTGTTCTCGGATGTGTTAATTTTATTAAAAATTGCTTAGTAATAAAGTCGTTTATGTCAAAAGGATTTTCGTCTGCTTTTATATAAGTAAAGTACATTGGGGCAAGTTTGTCGTTCACCGTTTACTAAAGTTCTTATCATATTCGCACTTCCAAAGAGAGATAACCCTTCATATTTTTAACACTTTTTCTTGAAATTTCTCGACTTAAACTCGTTAATTTCTGACCGCATAATTGATAGATATTTGTAAATTGACATGGAATTATCGTTTAAAATTTTGTTAAATATTGTATTGCTTGAAAGATGACCGTGTATTGAGGATAAAACTTCTACATCTATGAATATTTTCCCAGGTTTCTCATTCAAGAGTTTTGTCAATTTTCTTCGATCATTTCAGAACTTAGTTTTATCTATACGTTTGTTTCAATGGACCAATTTCTCAGCGATTGATTGAAATTTTTTCATCTTTAAATAGATTGAGATCTTTTTTACTATTCCCTTAAAATTTTTCTTTAGTTCACGCCAATTTTTCTATTAGTTTGTAACATCTTTTCATGATCGGCAATTTGATTTTTCTTTAACCCCCCCCAACCCAAAAAATTCCTCAAAATAATTTAGTTCTTTCTCGTAAATTTCTTTGTTTTTTTAGATGATTCTTTGACTTATAATGTCGGGTAAAATGATGTTCGAAAACATCTTTTTTGCAGTATGGACATGATACCTTTTTTCCTCTCCATTTAAATAGGGAAAATTTCTTAACTAATAATTTTAAAAAAGTAATGATTTTTACTTCAATTTGTCAGAAATCAGCACAATTTCTGCTGAAACCAGTGATATATTCTTCTATTTATTATAGAAAAATCTGTAAAACTAAGGCTTAAAAATTATTGAAATAATAGTATAGTTATAGGACAAAATAGTACTTTTACTTACTTTATTGGTTTGTAGGAGGCAATTTAAATGCTTTATACTATTTTTTCATAATAATTTTTTCTTTAACTTTTCCAAGATTTTTCAATTAAGATTTTAATATATTTACAACAGAATTTTCGTTGATTAGAAAGCAGATATGAGATTGATTCGAAGCATATTTGACTAAGTTTCAGACTTAAGAAAGGTAGAATCAAACAGCTTATAGATTCGTTTATTTTTAGTTCATGATTTATAGTGTGGCGTTTGCCACTTTATTTTGTTGGTCTTGGTCTGGACGGGACCGGGAGGCTGTGTTTTCCTTACAGCTGGTTCGGAGCCATCTGTTTTTACCATGATGGTTGTTCTCTTTCTCAGATGTTTTTTTTATTTTTCTGTGGCTTCTTTCTGGCTTTTTTTGATTGTGTTTTCTAGTCATTTTCAGGTTTTCTAGGATTATTCACGGGGAATTAGGTATCTTGTCCTCTTCTCTTTCTGACCCCTTCCATAGAGGCAAGGACATCTTGGAGTTGTTTCTTTCTGTGGTCTGGATCGTGGGGTTACAAAAAAATCAAAGCTGGCTGCCCGCTCCCTCTACGAACCGGCACGTAGCGTTGTTTTTGGTGTTTTGTTTATTTTTTTTTTTTTTATGATTTTTTTTTTTTTTTTTTTTCTATTGTTTGTTTTTTTTTTTTTTTTTTTGTTTTTTTTTTATTTTTTTTTTTCTTTTTTTTTTTTTGATTAATTACTCGTATTGCCTACCTTCCAATCAACGTTTCACGACCTCGTTTAATATTTAGGACCCAGTTCTTTTTTCCAAATTCAGTTTTCGAATATCGTCGCAATAAATTGGTTATTAGCAGGAGATCGTGGTTTTGAAATAGGTTGGAAGAAGAAAGGTAAGTGTCTTGGAAGGCTAGTGCTTCTTTTATGCCGCGGTGGTGAGGCGGATGGAAGGGAATTCTAACAAATGCACACCTATGGAGGAGCGAAGCCTAAGTCCTAGTTTTAAGTTTTTTTAAAGGGGCGTTAGACCGTTTTTTCCTTAAAATTTTTTTTTAGTTTTTTTTCTTCTAAATTTTCCTTAACACTGCCTTTTTTTTTTTTACTCAAAAATTATGTTAAACTTTTTCGAAGTAGCTTGGCATGTTTTTTTTTTAATTTGTTGCAGAGGTTTCTGTTCCTGAGCCTCTCTGAAAGAGAGCGACAGAGCCCAAGCAGGGTTTCTTGCAACCAAACTGCTACCTAAGCCTTCCATGTTGTGTAATATAATTGAACATGTGAGTGGCAGTATTTTCTTAAAACTTTTTTTTAGTAGTAACTTATTTCTCACTAATTATTTAGGCATAGGTATTTGGTTAATATATTTTTTCTTTTAGCTTAAAATTTTACTTTAAACCAATTTTAATAAATTTTTGTTTTTCTTCTCACCAAGTTAAACTCTTTAAAACCTAACTTTTACTTTCACCTACAGTGTAGCCTGTTGACCTTAAACATAACTTGGTACTTAATCACACTTGTGCTTTCTTAAACTTTTAATTGGCATCCTTTTAGTATTTTAATTTAAAACTTTGGCTTCAGGATCTGTGCAAGTAAAGTCGAAAGGATTTCATAGATGCTGTTGGTGACTGCTTTTTGTACTGCCGCCTATGTTATAAGCTACCTTTTGGTTTTTAAAGTTCTTAGCTTTTAGGTTAATATTTGAAACCCCCTTTCAGTTTCACCAGATTTTTTACTTTGGGTTGGCTTATAATTAATAGTGTTCTTTTTTATATATACCTTGCTTTCCTTCTGTTATTTCATCTCTACTTCTGATTTAATTAAAATTTTTAACCTTTCCACACCTTACCCTTAGTTACAAATGCAATTAATTGTTGTTATTCTTAGGATTTAATTAATTATTTAGTTAATTTTATTTATTCTTCCAGCGGAATTTCCTCCAATGTAACATGTGTTAAGTTGATAAGAGTTTAAATTTTATAATAGCACTAATTTGATGATTTTGCCTTACTGCGTTGGGATCTTATTCGAGTCTTACACCAATTTTGTTAATTGAATCTTAGTCTATACACAAGGTAAGTGAAGTGTTACTGTTTAAATTTATCTGATAATAATTTTACTTAGAGAAACATGTCAAAACTTTTATGATAGGCCTATGTTATTTGATTGTTCGGGGCAGTTCATGCTGAAGGGGTATGGTTTTTTAGTCTATACCGTTTATGCAATTTTTTTATTCTAAAACCATTCTTCAAACCTTTAAGGTTATTGTAAAAATAATAATTCTTTCATTAGTCATATTATTAAAAGCCCTTTGATTCTCTTTGGACTAGTGCCTGTTTAATTTAAAACAGTTAAAGTTAATATTGGGAGTACAAAACCTTTTAGTTTCAAACTATGTATTCGAAAGTAACATAGGCCTAGGCTTGGTTTTTGGTAATTTTTTTATGCACAGTTTGCAGCTTGGGGTTGGATTTTGACGTTGCTTGACATACATATAAGTGATTTAATTACTTACAAAACTTAAACTTTCTTTCCCAAAATGTTGAAACCATCCTTTCATTTTTACAAACTTTTATAAACTACTAGCTATAGTTTGCCAACCTTTGAGGGGTTCACTTATTTTATAAGTATACCAAACCCTAGTGGACTTCTTTGGATTGATTGTTTATGTTCAGCTTGCTTGATTCAGCTTCGGGTGTTTAGCTTACCTAAATTTCAGTTTAGGCACTAAATTTATAGCCTTTTTTAAAAAAAAGTGGGTTAAATTAATTTTTTTTCTTCCTTTGGTTTCCATTTAGTTTCTTAATTTTTAATTTTTCACTGGGGTTTTTTTTTTTGGATTCTTGGCCTCAAAAGAGATATTTTTTTTGGGGGTGTTCTAAATTATTTAGCAGTTTTTAAGGAGAGTTTAACTATTTAGGCTTTGTGTCTTGGTTCACGTTTGGGCCATTGTTGAACTTTAATGTGAGTTAGTTACCTGGTAGCGCTACTTTATACCGACTCGCTCCACATATATATTTTTTTTTGCTCTTACTACGGTACAGTTTGCTCTTGCTTTTGAGTATAATTTTTTGTTTACTTTGTTTCCCTCCTCTCTTATTCTTTTAGGTTTTGAAAGGTGTTGTTAGGTTTTTTTGAATTACTTTTGAACTAATCTCAACAACCTTTTGAGAGGAAACAAATGTGAGTCTACCCCCGGAACTGATGGCAACCGACTTTTTTTTTTGCTCTGAAAGCCAAACTTTTGATTTTTTTCCTGCCCTACAACCTATTAGTGATACTGGAAGTTGGTTTTCATGGTAAATAATCATGGCAATGTACTTTATGCTTATTATTTATTTGTAATACTTCATAAATGTTTATAAATTAGTTTTTTTCTTACTACTTGTACTTTATTGCACACCACCCACAGTAAAAAATTGCTCTAATGATTTTTCTGAATACTTTTTGCTGTGACTTTGAGGTGTCCCCAACTCGTCAGTGGAAACTTATTAGGTTCGGACCCATGTTTTACCCACCTGAAAGAAATATTTTGGGCCTATCTAAGAACCAAAGCGGCGCCGCTGCCGGGACGTTGTATAGGGAAAAAAAAAAAACACACACACACCACAAAAAAAACACACCAAGGATGGTTTATGGGCATACGGTTAGTGTGATGTTTAGATTTAGTTTTTTTCTGGTCTCCGTCTTCATTCTTCTTCTTTCTCTTCCTTACACCACTATTAACACTCTGATACTTTTTACTCCTCTTCCTTTTTTACAGTCACATATACACGGGGGGATCACAGGGTTTAGCATTGGCTGTTTAGCATTGAGAATTGTTTTTTTTTTGCTTCAGCAATTTTTCTAGGCTGTACAATTGGGAGCGGGAATTTATAGATGGTTTTTATTTATTTTTATAATACATTTCCCTAATGCAGTCGCGCAGCCTGCTACTTCCTTGGTTTTCGGCGGCCAACCCATTACATTTTACAACACAAGCTTACCATTTTACCCTTTCCGCCTTTTTCCTTTTTCTTTGTCTTTCCTCTTGCATTAGTAGGGTCAGTCTATTTGGCAGTAGGTGGGGGAATTCTTTGTTATTCAGCTAAGTTAGCAGCGATGGATAGGTTTAGTTTTTTATTGTTGAAAATATTGTTGAAGATTGTAGTTTGTCTATATATTTTTTGTATGTTAGTTTGTTGTTGTTATCTCTTTGTGTCTTTTTTAAGACTTTATAATTTTTGTCTCTGAAAGCTGCACTAAAATGTTCCAGCAGCTATCTTTATTTATTTTGCTGTTTAGTGTTTATATTGGGAAGTGTTTTTTTGTTTTTACTGGTTGTTACTGTTATCCTTTGAAGGCTTTTTTTATTGTTATTGTTTTAGAGGTTTGATTGATTGTTAACCTTAATTTTGTTGGGTTTTGGCCCAGTTAGTTTTTTTTTGGAGGTCTCCTTTTCCGTACGGTTTCATCATGGGTTTTTTTTGCCTTTCCTAGGCCCAACACTTAGAAACTAGTTTGTTTTTTTGTTATTTTAAAAAAGTTCTAAGTTTAAACCACTTTTAACCACGAACCAAATGATTTCCTTACTCCGTTAAGCTCTTCCCCGTAAGCTCTACAGTTTTTTCATTTCAACGCCTTTTAAAGGAGCCTGAAATTTATTTGCTCCAAGTCTCTAAATTTAAAAAACTAGTAATGGAAAAATAAAAACCTTTCTATTTTGTACTTTTCCCACTGGCCCACCAATTTTTTTTTCTCAGCCGTCCCGTAGGGGGAGGAGAGTACTGGCCCACTTTTGTTAAATTTTGGGCCAGTACCCCGAGGTTTTTTTACCTAATTAGCCTTTACAACACGGAACTTGGGTCTGTTGATATTATGAGTGGGTGTAATGTTCTCATATTTTTTAAATTATTCGCTTTGGAATGGTCTCTTCATCCCCTTCTGTTCCTCCCATCTTTGAAGAAAAAAAAAATTTAAATCAAGACCTTATGTCTGGAGTAATACTCTCCCGGTGGTCCAAGGAGTTCCGCCAGCCGTTTCGGGGTTTCCATTCTGGTATGCTGTAAGTGGCCGCCTTGGGTTTCCGGGGTGGAGATTATCCCGGATGGTGGAGACTTTTAAGGAAGTGCTTTGGCTAATAAGCTATGGCTAATAAGTGTACACTTATTTAATTTCCTTCCCCAAACCTTACTGGAACACCCCTCTTGTAGCCTTTTGACCACCAAGCGTATTAGTGATGTAGAAAACAAACGAACAAAACCCATCCCTTGTGGTCAACACTTCAGACCTTTATTTATTGGTAGCTACCACAGAAAGTAGTTAATTTTGTTCAAGTTTTTTTTTACTACTTACTAGGCTTTTTCCTCCTCAAAGGCCTCTTTAAAACTAAAAAGAGATTTTAATCTTGACTAGTGTGGTTCAGTCGGAATGGCATTCTAGCCGATTACGCTTTTGGAGCGCCTCCAGCGAGCGTGCATGGATATACCATACTAGAGCTAATTTCTCTAGCTGTTTTTTGGCTAACGACAGCAGTAAAAAAAAACCATGTTGTAGTTCTCCCTAATCTTTCCGTCCTTGTCTTTCCCTAACCCTTTATCCCTTTTTGAGTTTTTTTTCTTTTCTCCACATCCCGGGGTGCGTTTAGGAGGGGGAGGATGTGGCGATTGCCCACTTTATTTTTGTTTGGTCTTTGGACGGGAACCGGGAGCTGTTTCCCTTAACAGCTGGTCGAAGGCCCATTCTGTTTTACCAGATGGGTTGGTTCTCTTTTCAAGAATGTTTTCTGTGGCTTTCCCTGGCTTTTTGATTGGTTTTTCTAGTATTTTCAGGTTTTTTTCTAGAATATCGGGAATTAGGTTTCTTGTCCTCTTTCTCTTCTGACTTTCCCATAGGGCACAGGACCTCTTGGAGTTTTCTGTGGTCGGAGTTACAAAATCAAAGCTGGCTGCCCGCTCACCCTCTAACGAAACGCCGGCACGGTGTTTTGGTGTTAATATCGTATGGCCTACCTTCCGAATCAACGTTTCACGGACCTCGTTTAATATTTTAGGAAGGACCCAGTCTTTGTCCAAATTCAGCTTTTCGAATATCGTCCGCAATAGATCTCGTTTTATGGTTCACATGGGAAACAGTAATTTTACATTGATTTTTCTGACTGTCCCTACAAAATGTGCGCCTAGGAAACCCCATATTCATATCTACTTAATATATATATATATATATATATATATATATATATATAGTATATAGTATATATATATATCATTATTTAACTTTGTTTTTGAATGAGACAAACGGGGGACTCGATATGAAAGAAAATGATTCGTTAATGTTGTGTTTCAAAGTATAAAAATACACTATTATTGTTTTTAATGATTGATAAATTTATATAATTTTTACTCATCTCAACTAATATATAATCCTACATTTGCACCAACGTATTGAGTAAGTTGATTACATTATTATTGTAGCTTTTTGTAT